>NC_088403.1:41537227-41839727 GCF_034236695.1 Oncorhynchus nerka
GCAGGTTTTCCTACTTACAAAGCATGTAGAGGTCTGTAATTGTTATCATAGGTACACTTCAACACTTCAAAAATCCAGAAAATCACATTGTATGATTTTGAAGTACTTAACTTCATTCCTCACACTGATTGAGTAGTTTAAATGTAATGTTGAGCTCTCTCTCTTTCTTGTGTTTTTGTGCATACCTGTTAACAAGAGTTCTGTCCGTGGTGCTGAATGCACAGTGTACTTTTCCCTCTGTGTAGTTCATTGCGTGTTTAATAATGAAAATGCCTACCGAAAGGAGAACATGGATGTGGTTTATTTCTGTGCATGTTAAAAAAAGTACAATAAGTAGCACATCTGGTCGTGATTTTACAGTGTAGATATATTTGTCAACACAGTCATACACATGATGTATAATCCTGTAATATGATTCTGGCCCGACATATTCGTCTGTGGCCCTCCATGGAAAATAATTACCCAGGCCTGGTCTATATTGTGTCATGCAGCGTTGCCCAAACCTCTTCCTACAGTCCTGTAGGTTTTCAGTCCAACCCTAACCAAACTAGGTACCTGACTCATCTAGTTAAGGCCTTGGTGAGCAGCTAATAAGTGGACTGAAAACCTACTGGACACTAGATCTCTAGAAAGAGGGTTGGGCAGCCCTGGTTTAATGTAGGATTTTTTTCTGATGTGCGACCAGGAAGATGATTGTCATGTTTTTAACCATTCATGTCTAATACATTTAATCGAATCACATTTAATTGAATCTAAGGTTCGGGGCAGCTCCGAGTCTCTCCTGGACTCTCCCTCCACCTCCAGAGCCACCTCCCCCTCCCTGCTCTCCATTGAGGCAGAGTCGACCAAAGCTTCCTCTCCCTTCAAGCCACCAGGACTCATGTCCCCCTCCAGCGGCTACTCTAGCCAGTCAGAAACTCCGACACCCATCACCCCCTCCAACCAGGTGGTAGGAACACCAACAGGGCCCGCCTGCACATTGGGGTGTAAGATGCGCCCCAAAATCCCAGAGAGGAAGTCTTCGTTGCCAGCTACATCACCACGGGACCCTGCCGCCCGATCGAGGCTGTCCTTCGAGATGCCAGTTAACGCTCATCTGGATTTGTCCTCCATCAAACCAAAACAGAAGGCCAGCCGGCGCCATTCTGATACGTCCACCGCCACTAAGCCCGGTAAACTGAGTGCTGGCAGCCAATCAACTCTCCCAGTGGTGACCACGAACGAGCTCCGGAACATCCGCCTGCGTTCTGTCTCCCGTACTGACCTGGAGGACTGCCTTGATGGAGCCTCTAATGACATCATTGAGGAGGAGCAGGGTCGCGACCTTTCCCCCCCTCCTGTCACCCCCGGTTGCATCCCCGGCCCCCTCGTTGCCCCCAGACCCAAACCCCTGTGGCCTTCAAGCCCCCATTACCCAAACGCCCCTCAACATCCTCCTCAAGTCCCCTTCCTCCTCCCCGTTGCTTCCGACTCCCCCTGCCTCCCCTGTTGACCCTCCCCGGCCCATGCCTAACCCCAGCATCTACATGGTGGTAGGTAGGAAGCCCAAGCTGAAGAAAGCCTTCCCTCACACCCCCACCAGCCCCTTTAGACCCCAGGAACATCCCCAAACCTTCCCCCTCCACTACCCCCAGAGCCTCTACGATGTTTCCTCCTTCCCCCAAACCCGGTCCCTGTACGATCTGCCTCCTCTCCCCCTGCCCCAGCCCCTCCTGGAGGACCCCTCTATGGAGCCGGAGTTCAACCCTGACTTGGAGCTCCGTCTTGGGCCTGAGGATGGAGGGTCACTCCCCTCTCCCTGCAGTAACCAGGAAGTGCTAGAGACTCAGGATAAGAGCAAGTCTCTACCTAGCAGGATGACCATATCCTGTCTGGCTGAATTGGACAAGAAGAAACCCAAGGTAGGCCAGCTGAATGGGTTAGGGTTCAATGAATGCCTTTTTTTTGGTTCTGTGGTCAGTCAGTCAATTCTCTCTCTCTCTCTCTCTCTCTCTCTTTCTCTCTCTCTCTTTCTCATAAACATATACAGTATATTGTCTGCATGTATTTACTTGCTACATGGCACATTGTCCTTTGGTTATCATGTACACCACTAATAACAAATCGCTCCCCAAGGTTCCTCCTCCGGTTCCAAAGAAGCCCAACGTCCTGCTTCTTCCCTCCAACGGTACCACCGACAGACAGGGAACACAGACAGACTGCCCTGCCGCCCTCCGCTCTCCCGTTGGAGCGTTCCCACCAGAAGAGATTCCCGGGAAAGAGGAAAACCAGGAAAATTACCTGGGAATAGGGACGGATGAGGAAAGCTCCATGGAGTCTTCATTACAGGACTCTTCTTTTACAGACGTGGAGGGGAGGCTCAGCATTACAGAGACAGGCAGAAGTATGTTTACAATGTTATGATGGGAAATGAATAAGTGAAAATCAATTTAGCTGGAATTCAGATCCTGTCAGGGGTGAAAGTGTTACAGTGCACAACTTCCTTTCCGGTTTCACTTCAATCGTAGTTGAAATGTAAGTGGTTACCATCGCAAATGAAAAACCATAACTACCAATATTGTTTTGATTGGTCATTGTTAATTGTTTTCTTCATTTATTGATTGATATCCATTGATAGAAATGTTTCTTGTTTTCATTGGTCCGTCGTCAGAGAGTAACTGACCAATCATATTGTTTCCAGGTGATGATGCGGAGAGTGTTGAGGAGAGCAGTTCGGTCGTTAGTGACAAGACGGAACTCCACATCACAGAGGAAATGGATGATGATGTCAGAGGACACACACCTACCACACACACCACAGAGGACCTGTTCACCAAAATACACAGGTATGCCAATAGACACGCACACACGCTCGCGCACACACATACACACACACACTCACACTCACACACACACACACACACACACACACACACACACACACACACACACACACACACACACACACACACACACACACACATTGGTTTTACTGTCCTTATGGGGACCAAACAATTCATTCCCATTTAAAACAATGTTTTTCTCCCTTAACCTAACCTTAACCCTCACCCTAAAACTAAACTTAGCCCTAAATATAAATATAACCCTAATTCTAACACTAAACCTAACCGCTAAGCCTGAAAAGCCTTTTTCCTTGTGGGGACCGGCGAAATGTCCCACTGGTCCGAATGTTACTTGTTTTACTATCCAGGTCAGGACTTCTGTTTCCCACAAGGAAAGTAAAAACAAACGGCGCAAACACACACACTCCACCAAGGACAGTTACGCTAACTCACACACATATTTATAAAAAATATATATATTCTAATGCGTTTAACATCTCTCCTCTTTTCTTCTCTTCTCTCCTCCCTACAGGTCAAAAAGGAAAGTCCTGGGCCGTAAGGAACCAGGGGACTCGTTCGGCAGCCGCCAGAGTCTGGTCTCCCCGGTGAAGCACAGCACCAGTGGTGGTGACCTCCGAACCCTGACCCTGGGCTCGACCCCGCGCTCCACCTCGCGGAATGACAACTTCATGGCCCTGCTCCAAAAGAAGGGCAGCAAGTCCAGCACGGGAGGGGCCAGAGTCTCTGCTATGGAACTCCTCAAGAGCACAAACCCCCTCGCACGACGCGTCACAGAATTCTCCACCTCGGCGGACGGAGGAGGGGATATGACCACCGGGAATAATGGAACCAGAATGCCTCAGGACCAATGAGAGTTTTAAATCACTTGTCCCAGGTCATCCTCTCTCTCTCTCTCTCTCTCTCTCTCTCTCTCTCTCTCTCTCTCTCTCTCTCTCTCTCTTTCTCTCTTATCTCCCGAGAAAGTAGTTTGAATCTAGTTATAGACTTTTCGATCGGACTATTGATGGAAGAAAGGAACGTCCAACCAGACCACTCAACCACTGATTGACCTTTCACGAACGTTTATTAACTGGCCAATGGTTGGTCACAATGGTCATCAAAGGAGTTCTGTTTATCACGCCGTCCGTTCCATCATTAAGGGGTATTATTTTTGGAGGTCTCCTTCAGTCTAAAGGAGAACATTAGGATTGTTAATGTCATGCTTCAACACACTATTTTTTTTAAACGAGAGAGAGACTATACTAGGGAACGTTTGATTGGATAATAGACCTGGGTACATTGCAGGCCTGTGCTTGATGGCGACAGATGCCACACTAGTCTTTTGAAGACATGGGGTGAGTGTGTGTGTCGTATTTTCTGTCCCTCGTGCAACAACAACAACAACAACAACAAAACTACAACGGTTTAAATCGAAAACATTCCACGGAAAGATTGACAGTTGGACATGGTACCAAGCCCCGACCCTTTATGTTTGAATCAAAGCACTTTGGCGACTGCCTACCGAGGTAGTTTACAACAACGAGGAAAACAACAACGCCTGTGTCCTCCCTGTTATTCGTTTGTTTATGTTTCTCTTTTTTCATACGCGATAGAAGGCCATATAAATGTACAAAGATATACATACATACCATATAAACTGAAAAAATCCGCTTGAACTGTTCTAACAGACTATGGAGAGCCACAGTGTATAGTAGTACTACTAACAGTAGTAGTATAATAGTACTACACTAGTTCTAACAGTAGTAGTACAATAGTACTACAGTAGTACTAACAATAGTACTAACAGTAGTAGGACAGAAGTACTACAGTAGTACTAACAGTAGTAGTACAATAGTACTACAGTAGTACTAACAGTAGTAGTAGTAGTACTACAGTAGTACTAACAGTAATAGTACTACAGTAGTACTAACAGCAATAGTACTACAGTAGTACTAACAGTAGTAGTAGTAGTACTACAATAGTACTAACAGTAATAGTACTACAGTAGTACTAACAGTAATAGTACTACTGTAGTACTAACAGTAGTAGGCTACTATGTGATACACCTCACAGCACACAACAGGATCAAACCAACTGAACTGAAGGAGCGACGCTATGGAACACAATCCCACGAACCCTTACCCACGGATCTCCCCGCACTGCCGTCAGAGTGTGTGTGTACTTGCGTGCGTGTGTGTGTGTGTGTGTGTGTGTGTGTGTGTGTGTATACAGGAAATGATAACCAAACACAGCAAGGGAGGTGTGAAAGATGGAGGGCACAGAATTGAACCCTGTGGATCTTTCTTAACAGAGAGTATGATACAGGGTTGGGTTTATTTAACAGGGTTTAGACTGGTTTCTGTTAGGACCAAAGGACTGCCATAAACAGACCAGTGGAGACGTGTGTGTGTGTGTGTGTGTGTGTGTGTGTGTGTGTGTGTGTGTGTGTGTGTGTGTGTGTGTGTGTGTGTGTGTGTGTGTGTGTGTGGGGGACAAGGGCTTCATTTATCCGCCCTAAGGAGAGGATTAAGTGGTCTGAATCATGTGGCTGTAGTCTTTGGAGTTTTCCGTGACGTTTTGGAACTGAGAGAGGATTCTGGGCCTGAGTGGATTCCGGAACTGTGATTAGAACCCACTTTTCTAACAACCATCACAAAACAAACCGAGACAGTCCAGGAAAACAGCTAACCATCCATCGGCCATATTGAAAAATGCATCACCCTCTTCTTTTTGCCCTCTCCACATGTTCTTTTCTCATACTGTCCGTTTTGTGCAGGGGTGATGCCGCAGCCTTTTCCTCTCGTCCTCCTTCCTGGCAGGAACACATGCTCCATCTGTCTCTCCCTCTCTTCTCGTCCACTCTCCCTCTCTTCTCGTCCACTCTCCCTCTCTTCTCGTCCACTCTTCTCGTCCACTCTCCACTCTCCCTCTATTCTCGTCCACTCTCTCCCCCTCTTCTCGTCCACTCTCCCCCTCTTCTCGTCCACTCTCCCTCTCTTCTCGTCCACTCTCCCTCTCTTCTCGTCCACTCTCCCTCTCTTCTCGTCCACTCTCCCTCTCTTCTCGTCCACTCTCCCTCTCTTCTCGTCCACTCTCCCTCTCTTCTCGTCCACTCTCCCTCTCCTCTCGTCCTCCTTCCTGGCAGGAACACATGCTCCATCTGTCTCTCTCTCTCTCTCTGCCCATGGAGTAGCCCCCTCCTCTTCTCATTTCTTCATCCTCCCCTCATCCCTCCCTCCGTGCCCCTCCCATTCTTTCTGTGCATCTGAGCTTCACGCTCACAGACGACACAGCCTGAATGTCAATGAAAGGAAAGAAAAGGACGCCGCGTTGATATCGTGTTCAAGAGTGCTATGTTCAACTTCATCTTTCGATCCAACCCTCTCTGTCAAAAATACAAATGTTTTTTTATTTTTTTTATCCTTCTGCATCTGTCCCTATATCCAGACCAAACCAACCATCCATATTACAAGGAAAACAGGAGGGTGGATTGTGTGAAAGAACACACAAGAGACGGATGGAAAAGGGACAGTGCGTATGAATGTCTGGATGTGTACTTAAAAGGAAAGGATAGTGGACTTCTGGACCCGCTCAGACTGTGAACACGGATCTTAACCCATCCTCCTTTCACCACACTTTTCCAGAACCATTACATTGGGGCTGTGCAAACCCTGGTGCTATTAAGCTACAGCGCCCCCCTGTGGATGAAGAGAGGGAGCACACCCTGTAAGACTACTGCTCTGTCCCTCCGGCAACAACACGGAGACGCAACGATTCCAGATATCTGGATGCTCTTTTTGTTATATCGGTCATTCAGGAAACCAGAACAACAACGACGACAACTTATAAAGACAATGAAAAGATTGAGAGAGAAAAAATCTATGTAAATGAACACGTTATTAATAAATAGTCAAGTGACGCTTGTTTTAAATATTTAGTGAATGGAACTACATAACAAAAAAATAACTATGACAAAACTCAGTGTTAGTTTGCCTTGTAGTCTGGCGTGATGTTTAACCTTCTGTGTTTTCTACATAGAAATATAATTACTAGAATGGACACCCCTATTTATGTCAATGGGGCCATAATGTCAAATTCCTATGGTCAGAGGTTCTATGCCCATTCTACTGGTTATATTCTATGGTTTTCAGCTACCTTGATATTACACTCCCTTTGAGGTATGCAGAGTTGTTACTCTTTCTGTTCTGAAGTACTGTAGTTATTATGGGTACTAAAGGTAATGCTGTATACTATGGTTACTACAGTCATATACTGTGGTTATTACCGTAATACTGTATAATATGGTTACTACAGTCATATACTGTGGTTATTACGGTAATACTGTATAATATGGTTACTACTGTCATATACTATGGCTGTTACAGTAGTGGTCGTCACTATTCCTACTATTACTACTCTTGGCTGTACCCTTATATTGTTCATAAAACACAGGTACAACGATAGAGAGAAAGAGGGAGAGAGAAAGAGTTGAAACAAATGTAAGCAATAGATAGATGACCTAGCCCAAGACCGAGGATGAGGCAGAAACACATTTTCACACACCAAGGCTAAATACTCACTAAATACTGTAACTCTCAATCCAGTTGCAGATTCCAGCTCTAGCCACAGAAATGGTTGCGCAGTGCTACACACACACACACACACACACACACACACACACACACACACACACACACACACACACACACAGAAATACAGATTTGTTCAGTAGCCTACAGTTGGCACATACAGTGATTTATTATAGTGGGTTCCAAACTCCAATCAACCATGTCTAGGAATGTGGTAGAGTATTACAGAGTATGGGAGCAGAAGAGAAAGAGGTATGAGGATAGGGGGGCGAGGGAGAGAAGGTGGGTAACATTTCACGAGTGGATATATCACTCCTCTGAAAGAGGGGATCACAGTTGGGTTAATACAAGTTCTGTCCATCGATTTCTTTTCTTTCCTTCTTTCTTTATTTAATTCTTTCCTTCTTTCTTTCCTTATTTATTTCTTTCTCTCTTTCGCTCTCTCTTTCATTCTTTCTTTCTGTCTTTCTTTCTGTGATAAGGACAGCTCTTAAAGCTTTCCCCAAACTCCCCACAGAACAATAAAAGTCTAGAGAGAGGGAGAGAAGAAGAGAGAGGGAGAGAAGAAAAGAGAGGGAGAGAAGAGAGAGAGGGAGAGAAGAAGAGAGAGGGGGAGAAGAAGAGAGAGGGAGAGAAGAAGAGGAAGAGAGAGGGGGAGAAGAAGAGAGAGGGAGAGAAGAAGAGAGAGGGGGAGAAGAAGAGAGAGGAGAGAAGAAGAGAGAGGGGGAGAAGAAGAGAGAGGGAGAGAAGAAGAGAGAGGGGGAGAAGAAGAGAGAGGGGGAGAAGAAGAGAGAGGGGGAGAAGAAGAGAGAGGGGGAGGAGGGATGACAGAAAAATATGTCCTTTAGTCGGTTTGTGTTTTTTATCTTGTTTCTGCATTGACATCTAACAGCAGCACGACAAGCTGTTAACAACCATCTGGTTGTCATGACGCTAACAAACAAACAAACAGACATATTAATCTTAGCCTTTGTCTCAAATCACATCCTACTCCCTATCTAGTGCACTACTCTGGTCTAACACTTGAAAGGGTATCATATGAGATTTGATCGCACCCTTTTGAGCTATGTTGAAGTGTTAATCTGTATATACAATGTAAGTACCATTAGACTACCCTTATTCAGATTAAATATAGAGATGATAGGATGATTAGGGACAGGAGTTATTTTTCTGTCAAAATATGTACTTTTTTCCCCCCAACAACATTCTTACAGAAATCTAGCCCCATAATTTTCCCTCACCACATTACCTAACCAATGCAGGAAAAACTCAGGGTCCTAGTTATAGGCTATGAGAAACAAATAGCATATAACTCTTGGCCCAGAATGTTTCCCGGTCAGGTCATGTGGTCAGGAAAAACTCCTGTCCCTAAGTATAATGACTATAACCGATAATTAGTTGTACAGCAGTTAAACTGCTCACAGTACTCTCTGTATGTATAGGACCAGGACAATAATAAAGTTTTATTAAGTTAAAAGACACACACAAAAACACCCATGAAACAAGATGAAGTTTGTTGGGTTAGGCTACTCAAATAAAGAGAGAGAGAGAGAGTTCTTGGAATTATTCTATTTTTGTTATTTCTCATTGGAAGGACATATTTAAAACTCTACTGCATATATGATTATTATTATGATAATTATCAACAACCTCAGTTTTCAGATCCAGCAGTGTGGTTTATGTAGCTGTTGGTTTGAACACATGCAGCTATGTATGTCTTGCCAATGTGATTCAAATTATTATATCATTCAAATAAATTATTTTTCTTGCTTAACACTGATTTTGTCTATTGAATTTTTTCTGACTTGGGGTGTATTCATTAGTGCCCACCATGGCAAAACGGTTGCAAAATGTTTTTGCCATGGAAATGAATGTCTCTTATTGAACAAGTTCAGGTTAGTCCCTCCTCATTTCAGTCGTTTGATTAATTTAGTTCCTAGAGGATACAAACGACCCTGTTATTATATCTGTGTTTCCTGAATGAAAGAACATTGCTGGTGATAGCAAAATAAAATCTATGATCAGTACAAGACAAATGAAAAGTCATAACTTGAGAACTGTTTTGATTTCATTAGCGTTTTGCCTTTTTCAATCACCAAAAACTGAGCAACAATTAATATATATTATAATATATTCACATATACTATTTACATTCATATAAACCTTCTGTGTTTGGGTGTGTTCACTTTCTTCTCCAGTCTGTTTCAGACTGTGTAGTTAAACCTCTCCAGTCTGCTTCAGACTGTGTAGTTAAACCTCTCCAGTCTGCTTCAGACTGTGTAGTTATACCTCTCCAGTCTGCTTCAGACTGTGTAGTTAAACCTCTCCAGTCTGCTTCAGACTGTGTAGTTAAACCTCTCCATTCTGCTTCAGACTGTGTAGTTATACCTCTCCAGTCTGCTTCAGACTGTGTAGTTAAACCTCTCCAGTCTGCTTCAGACTGTGTAGTTAAACCTCTCCAGTCTGCTTCAGACTGTGTAGTTAAACCTCTCCAGTCTGCTTCAGACTGTGTAGTTAAACCTCTCTAGTCTGCTTCAGACTGTGTAGTTAAACCTCTCCAGTCTGCTTCAGACTGTGTAGTTAAACCTCTCCAGTCTCAAGATGATGGACTAGAGAAGTTATCCATATATCAATAAATATATAGCCTAGGTTTCATTGTAGTTTTTCCTACATCCAATGTATTCATACATTAAATATATCATTTACATTCGTAGATTCCTTGCCATGTTTAATTAAACGGTAGCTATGTTTTCTTACCTCTGTAGTGAGCAGAGTCTGCCTCAGACGGTGTAGTCTTGTGTAGCGGTGGAAGTCTGTATTTCAAACAGTGTAGTCTTCTACTGTGGTGGTAGTGTGCCTGTATTTCAGACTTGTGTAGTGGTGGTAGTCTGTATTTCAAAGAGTGTAGTCTTCTGCTGTGGTGGTAGTGTGCCTGTATTTCAGACTTGTGTAGTGGTGGTAGTCTGTATTTCAAACAGTGTAGTCTTCTGCTGTGGTGGTAGTGTGCCTGTATTTCAGACGTGTGTAGTGGTGGTAGTCTGTATTTCAAACAGTGTAGTCTTCTGCTGTGGTGGTAGTGTGCCTCTATTTCAGACTTGTGTAGTGGTGGTAGTCTGTATTTCAAACTGTGTAGTATTGTTGTGTTGGTAGTGTGCCTGTATTTCAGACTGTGTAGTCTTGTGTAGTGGTGGGAGTGTGCCTGTATTTCAAACTGTAGTCTTGTTGTGGTGGTAGTGTGTCTTTTTATTTCAGACTGTGTAGTCTTGTGTAGTAGTGGGAGTGTGCCTGTATTTCAAACTGTGTAGTATTGTTGTGTTGGTAGTGTGTCTTTTTATTTCAGACTGTGTAGTCTTGTGTAGTGGTGGGAGTGTGCCTGTATTTCAGACTTTGCACCAGTGGAGGCTGCTGAGGGGACGACCATTGACTCCATTCCAGGCAGTACTATGATTCACCCTCCCCTCAGCAGCCTGATAGTGTGCCTGTATTTCAGACTGTGTAGTGGTGGTAGTGTGCCTGTATTTCAGACTGTGTTAGTGGTGGTAGTCTGCGTTTCGCTCAGATTTAAATGTATAACTAGAGGGAGGGTATTTCTTTAATAAACTGAGTTCCACAGAGACAGCTCATTATTAAAATCAAGTTCATCCCAAATGGCACCCTATTCCCTACATAGTGCACTACTTTTGACCAGAATCCTATGGGCTCAGGTCAAAAGTAGTGCACCACATAGGGAAAATGGTACCGTTTGGGACATACATGCATCTGAGCACTATGGCCCTCGCTGTAAGAACCTACTGGAGTCTGTTGCCACCTAGTGGAAATATCACTCAATGACATCTCACTGGATCTAAAAGTTACTACGCTTTCATTGATGCAGTCCTGATCCTAGAATTCAAATTCCATGGAATTGGCAGCAGTTGGAATGTTGTATAATGAAAGTGTTCTCAGTCAAAATAAAAAAATATATGTTATACATGACCATACCGGCAGGTAGCCTAGTGGTTAGAGCGTTGGTCCAGTAACCGAATCCTCAATCCTCGCTATTGAATGGCAGACCCTGGCCATGACCTCACTTTCCAAGGAATAGGATATGCAAAAATAGGTACACTTGAACTATGACAGACAAAATGAGGGAAAAAAATCCAGAAAATCACATTGTAGGATTTTTAATGAATTTATTTACCAATTATGGTGGAAAATAAGTATTTGGTCACCTACAAACAAGCAAGATTTCTGGCTCTCACAGACCTGTAACTTCTTTTTTAAGAGGCTCCTCTGTCCTCCACTCGTTACCTGTATTAATGGCACCTGTTTGAACTTGTTATCAGTATAAAAGACACCTGTCCACAACCTCAAACAGTCACACTTCAAACTCCACTATGGCCAAGCTGTCAAAGGACACCAGAACCAAAATTGTAGGCCTGCACCAGGCTGGGAAGACTGAATCTGCAATAGGTAAGCAGCTTGGTTTGAAGAAATCAACTGTGGGAGCAATTATTAGGAAATGGAAGACATACAAAACCACTGATAATCTCCCTCGATCTGGGGCTCCACGCAAGATCTCACCCCGTGGGGTCAAAATGATCACAAGAACGGTGAGCAAAAATCCCAGAACCACAAGGGGGAACCTAGTGAATGACCTGCAGAGAGCTGGGACCAAAGTAACAAAGCCTACCATCAGTAACACACTACGCCGCCAGGGACTCAAATCCTGCAGTGCCAGACGTGTCCCCCTGTTTAAGCCAGTACATGTCCAGGCCCGTCGGAAGTTTGCTAGAAGGCATTTGGATGATCCAGAAGAAGATTGGGAGAATGTCATATGGTCAGATTAAACCAAAATATAACTTTTTGGTAAAAACTCAACTCGTCGTGTTTGGAGGACAAAGAATGCTGAGTTGCATCCAAAGAACACCATACCTACTGTGAAGCATGGGGGTGGAAACATCATGCTTTGGGGCTGTTTTTCTGCAAAGGGACCAGGACGACTGATCCGTGTAAAGGAAAGAATGAATGGGGCCATGTATCGTGAGATTTTGAGTGAAAACCTACTTCCATCAGCAAGGGCATTGAAGATGAAACATGGCTGGGTCTTTCAGCATGACAATGGTCCCAAACACACCGCCCGGGCAATGAAGGAGTGGCTTCGTAAGAAGCATTTCAAGGTCCTGGAGTGGCCTAGCCAGTCTCCAGATCGCAACCCCATAGAATATCTTTGGAGGGAGTTGAAAGTCCGTGTTGCGCAGCAACAGACCCAAAACATCACTGCTCTAGAGGAGATCTGCATGGAGGAATGGGCCAAAATACCAGCAACAGTGTGTGAAAACCTTGTGAAGACTTACAGAAAACGTTTGACCTCTGTCATTGCCAACAAAGGGTATATAACAAAGTATTGAGATAAACTTTTGTTATTGACCAAATACTTATTTTCCACCATAATTTGCAAATAAATTCATTAAAAATCCTACAATGTGATTTTCCGGATTTTTCCCTCCTCATTTTGTCTGTCATAGTTGAAGTGTACCTATGATGAAAATGACAGGCCTCTCTCATCTTTTTAAGTGGGAGAACTTGCACAATTGGTGGCTGACTAAATACTTTTTTTTGCCTCACTGTATGTGTGCCAGTGTGTAAAAATATGGTATAACATACAAATTACAAAACATTATAGATTACCTGAGGTTACGCAGGTCGGAAGTTGATCCGTGTGTGTGTGTGTTACTATTTATCAGGGTTCAGTAGGCTAAAAGTGATTACCAACTCCGTCTCACTCACTCACGCACGCATGCAAGCACACACAGACACACACACAGATACACACACATATGGACAGTAGGACAGACTGACAAGAACGCACGCCCCAGGCTAAACTGCCAAACTCCACGTTTCCTGTTTCTGACAGCAAAGAGCGCACAGTGCGTTATCTGTCACAGAACACACATACACACACACTCTTTCTCTCTCACACACACATCCAGCGGCCACAACAGCAGCCGGCACAGGAAGAACTGAGCGCTATCTTCAGAGAGATAGAGAGAAGCAGGAGAGAGAAAGAGAGAGAGGGAGTGTGTGTGAGAGAGAGAGAGAGAGAGAGAGAGAGAGAGAGAGAGAGAGAGAGAGGGAGGGAGTGTGTGTGTGTGTGTGAGAGAGAGAGAGAGAGAGAGAGAGAGAGGGAGTGTGTGAGAGAGAGAGAGAGAGAGAGAGAGAGAGAGAGAGAGAGGGAGGGAGGGAGTGTGTGTGTGTGTGAGAGAGAGAGAGAGAAAGAGAGAGGAGGGAGTGTGTGTGTGTGTGAGAGAGAGAGAGAGAGAGAGAGAGAGAGAGAGAGAGAGAGAGAGAGAGGGAGGGAGGGAGTGTGTGTGTGTGTGAGAGAGAGAGAGAGAGAGAGAAAGAGAGAGGGAGGGAGTGTGTGTGTGTGTGAGAGAGAGAGAGAGAGAGAGAGAGAGAGAGAGAGAGAGAGAGGGAGTGTGTGTGTGAGAGAGAGAGAGAGAGAGAGAGAGAGAGAGAGGGCGTGTGTGTGTGTGTGTGAGAGAGAGAGAGAGAGAGAGAGAGAGAGAGGGAGTGTGTGTGTGAGAGAGAGAGAGAGAGAGAGAGTGTGTGTGTGTGTGTGAGAGAGAGAGAGAGAGAGAGAAAGAGAGAGAGGGAGGGAGTGTGTGTGTGTGTGTGTGAGAGAGAGAGAGAGAGAGAGAGAGAGAGAGAGAGAGAGAGAGAGTGTGTGTGTGTGAGAGAGGGAGGGAGTGTGTGTGTGTGAGAGAGAGAGAGAGAGAGAGAGAGAGAGAGAGAGAGGGAGTGTGTGAGAGAGAGAGAGAGAGAGAGAGAGAGAGAGAGAGAGAGAGAGAGAGGGGGCGTGTGTGTGTGAGAGAGAGAGAGAGAGAGAGAGAGAGAGAGAGAGAGAGAAAGAGAGAGGGGGGGGGACCACACAACAACAACCTCGTACTGGGCTCAAGCCTCTTGACTGATGGACAACTCTACACATCAACAGTTACTATCTAAGCATTGAGAGAAGGAGAGGAGAGGAAAGAGAGGAGCGCTAAAGAGAAGAGAGTCAAGGAGGCACACCTCGGTCCCCTCTCTGAGGAGAAGAAAAAAAAGAGTTTTTAGTCACTGATGGAATATCTTCTTCAGTGATGCAGATGGAGCAGCCTGTGCGGCAGGGCATGCAGTTCTACTACGTGGTAAGTCTGTGTGTGTGCGTGCGGGTGCATGCACATGTATGTGTTTCTGTGTGTGTGTGTGCGTGCCACACCTTCAACCAAAAGTAGTACACTACATAGAGAATAAGGTGCCATTTGGAATAAGGCTATGTTTGTCCTCCTTACTCAGTACACTTCATTCAGCGCACCTTGATCATGTTCCCTTTGGTCTCGTTTCCTTATGGCTCTTCGCTCAATTGAGCTCAATAAACTTCAGGGTCACTTTAGTCGACCTTTGGAACAATATCACTATATTGCTGGCAATTGTGAATGACTGAACTTCTCACCGTCATTCTTACATTGTGCATTAGTGCTAACCGCCATGTTACAGTAATATTGAAAGGAGAAAACCGCTTTTGCAGCTTGTGTTTGTGTGTTTATAGAAGTAGGACAAGGGGTTTTATATTACTATATCAATACAGTGAAATATACAGTAACTAGTACTTTTACATTAAGGTTAATGTATTTAAAGTATATACAGTTGAAGTCGGAAGTTTACATACACCTTAGCCAAATACATCTAAACTCAGTTTTTCACAATTCCTGACATTTAATCCTAGTAAAAATTCCCTGTCTTAGATCAGTTAGACGCATTTTCGACCAAGCTTTAACTTGCTGACTGATGTCTTGAGATGTTGCTTCAATGTACCCACATCATTTTCCTCCCTCATGAAGCCATCTATTTTGTGAAGTGCACCAGTCCCTCCTGCAGCAAAGCACCCCCACAACATGATGCTGCCTCCCCCGTGCTTCACGGTTGGGATGGTGTTCTTCGGCTTGCAAGCCTCCCCCCTTTTCTTCCAAACATAACAATGGTCATCATGAACCAGAGTTGTGGAGGTCTACAATTTATATTCTGCGGTCTTGGCTGATTTCTTTTGATTTTCCCATGATGTCAAGCAAAGAGGCACTGAGTTTGAAGGTAGGCCTTGAAATACATCCACAGGTACATCTCCAATTGACTCAAATGATGTCAATCAGCCTATCAGAAGCTTCTAAAGCCATGACATCATTTTCTGGAATTTCCCAAGCTGTTTAAAGGCACAGTCAACGTAGTGCATGTAAACTTCTGACCAACTGGAATTGTGATACAGTGAATTATAAGTGAATGATGAATTATGTGAAATAATCTGCCTGTTAACACTTGTTGGAAAAATTATTTCTGTCATGCACAAAGTAATGTCCTAACCGACTTGCCAAACTATAGTTTGTTAACAAGACATTTGTGGAGTGGTTGAAAAACGAGTTTTACTGACTCCAACCTAAGTGTATGTAAGCTTCCGACTTCATGGGATGCATAGTAGTTTGTGTTTACTAGTGTTTTAACAACCTCGGATCGTCCCTGAGGGAGTGCCAATGATATGAACTCATTCATGTATTTATGGTTCAGTGAAGTGAATGACCGCATGCCACCGCTCGTTGTGGAGAGGGGATGAAACGATGCCCCTTCTGAAAGTAATCCTCTCACATCGTCACATACAGCTCATCCCTGACTCGTGAAGTCCCTTCACTTTCTTCAAGAGTTTATGTGTGTTTGTCTAACCCTCAACCTTCCACCACTGACATACAATGCCAGTCGACTGTGGTATTTTGGACACAGTAATAGCAGAATAGCTGCAGTCATACTGCACTGTAACTGCGATCACACTGCAAAATTACTGCAGTAAAACGTTTTTGTTTTGGAAAGCACTCTGACTGCAATCTTCTTTTGTAAGGGTTCTTTTTAGATTTGTGTCTGGAGCATCTGTCTTAGAGCGTCATTTAACCCGGGGATTACAACACACATAGTATTCTTCCTGGCAGACAGACAGACAGATACTTTACCGCTGAGACGTGTTGTTTCTAGATTAACCAGTAATCTGCCATAGCTAAATCCATCAAGATGGAGTATTTTTTTCACTCTGCAATAATCTGCTGTTTTTATTGGTATGCACTAAACGTTCAATATGGAATTGTGTGTGTGTGTGTGTGTGTGTGTGTGTGTGTGCGTGCGTGCGTGCGTGCGTGCGTGCGTGCGTGCGTGCGTGCGTGTGTGTGCGCGCGTGTCAATATTTGACGTCCGTTGCTGGTGGTTAGGATATTGCCTAACGTCTTGGATGCTCAACAGTATAATGAGCACCATATGCTAATGGAAGGAAGTGGGGAGGAAGGGAAGGATGGAGAGAGTAGGAGAGAGGTGGAGGGAAGGAGACAGAGGGAGAGCGTGAGAGAGAGAGAGAGAGGTGGAGGGAAGGAGACAGAGGGAGAGCGTGAGAGAGATAAAGAGAGAGAGAGAGAGAGAGGTGGGATGGGGTCGGGTGAAGGGAGTGTGCGATGGAGGGATGGAGGGATGGAGGGAGTGGTGGAAGAAGGGACAGGCGGAGATGCCGGAGTGAAGCGAGTGAGGTGGAGGGAAAGATGGAGGATGGAAAGAGGGGGAGAGTGAGGGGTCGAGGTGGGAGAAGGGAAGTGGCATTATGCAAGGAAGACGAGCGAGAAGGATACTGTACCGTATGCATCCCTTCATTAGCGTGATTGCAATCCTACTCATTTAATGGATGGACAGCAACCGTCTCAGTTCCTGTTTCTTCTGCTTCTTACGCTTGTTCACTGTATTTATTCTCTCAGACAATCAAGTTGCTTTCTAATTCTGTTACGCGATAATCTCTCTCGCTATCTAATAGCTACGTAATGTCTTTCAGTGTTGACAACATAATAGACCTACAATCATATTGACATAATGCAACGTAATATTGATTGCCCTACTAACTGAAGTGGGCATACTAATCTAACCAGGTGGTCTATTTGTTTTGTATTCACTGCTCTCTTCCAACTCTATTTATGGTATCAGAAGAAAACTGAAAGCTGTACTATGTACTATACTATACTATGTACTATACTATGTGCTACATTACTGTAATGTCTAGATTAGTTGGCTTTGGGACAGAGTCACCCCACTGAATACTTTCTCAAATTGAAATGAGGGTAAATCTACCTTCCTGTCACCCTGAGAAAACGTGGCAGTGGAGCCGGATGGAGAGAGAGAGAAAGAGACGGAGGAATCTCTCAAGAGGTAGGAAAAGAGGAAGGAAAAGTTGAGGTTCGAAAAATATTCCTACCAGCTGACGTCAATAAATCAACCATCTACTCAAATGTACGACTCTACTGGGCTGGATACCTCTTCTTGATTTAGTGCTAACACGCACACACACACATCAACAGAGACGTTACTCTTCTGGAGTGCTACTGTGGAAAACGTCTTGGGTACATATCTCCTTGTGTTTGCTTGACTCACCCGTCTCTAGATTTATCTGAAGGAGTTTGTCCCAGGACACACAAACAACACCCAGAGAGAGACCCGTACACACACACACACACACACACACACACACACACACACACACACACACACACACACACACACACACACACACACACACAGAGAGAGAGAGACCCGTACACACACACACACACACACACACACACACACACACACACAAACAACACCCAGAGAGAGACCCGTACACACACACACACACACACACGCACACACACACGCACACACACACACAGAGAAAAATACACACACATATGCATGCAAACACACACACACGGATCTGCACATACACGCTAACACAGCATCACAGCGGGCTACAGTACTGTACGTTCTTCCAGTGTCTCTCTGCCTTCTGAACACTCAGTCCCAGTGTGGGTGTGTTAGTGTGTGTGTGTGTGAGCGATGAGTCTCTGCCTTCAGAACACTCAGTCCCAGTGTGGGTGTGTTAGTGTGTGTGTGTGAGCGTTGAGTCTCTGCCTTCTGAACACTCCCAGTGTCTCTGTAGCGTGCGATAGTGTACCATACACTCCGAAATTGTTCTTTGACTTTCCCTACAACCCTGTGGAAAGGGTTGTACATGGAACCCAAAATGGTTCTATCTTGACCCAGGGTTCTACCTGGAACCAAAAGGGGCAAAGATTATTCCTATGGGGACAGTAGAAGAACCCTTTTAGGTTCTAGATAACACTTTTTTTTTAAAGTTCATCTGGTAATACTTATAAACGGTTTGTTGCTAAGGTAAATATTGTATTTCATTTAGTCTTTGTCCTGAGACAGGAGTTTTGAAGAAGCATCCTTATATTGGACTTCTATTATCATCAAAGAGAGGTTGAGTATCTCTTTGCTCAATCATTTGTTGTTGTTCTTGGTTGGATGGTGAGCCACCCAGAAGCATTTCTTTGATCCTGAGAGGTGCACAGCAACTAAATTATTGACGGTTTCTGACTCACAATGTCCGAGTACAAATACTTCACGTGCTGTACTTTACTTAAGACCTGTTTGGACGCCCATACTCAGCAGGCTCAACATCAAAGCCCCATCTCCACCAGTTTCCCCCTTTCCTCTCTATTCCCAATGGAGGAATTCACACTGGACACAAAATAGCGCCCGTCTCTCTGTAGCTTTTATCACAAGATGGATGGCCATCCGGGTCTGTGGCACCATAGAGGAAGAGGCGAAAATAAGCCTACGATGTGAGGAATTTTTGTATGGAGAGAGTGTCGAATTTGGTCAACACAAAATGTAATTGCTAATTTGCTACGTGAGGCTTATTTGATTGAATAGAAGCATGTAATGCTTAGGTGGATACGAATGCACTGATATAAGTGGACGCACATGGCATTTTGGCAACTTTGAAAAAAAAACTACTTCATATCGGTGTTGTGCCTGTTTTCATAGAGATAGATAAAGGACTTATCATGGATATAACTGGTTTTAGCATGGACATTGCCATTGAGGGCTTCCACCATTTTAAAGTAGTCAACTGGGTGGGGATTCCAATGAGTTGGGAGCAATCAGCCAATGAAGAAAAATAGAAAATTGACTACTTTAAAATGGAGATAACCTTAATGGCGCTGTCCATGCTGTCACATATGTTATAATGACACAGATACAAAGATGAGTCCTCTATCTAGCTCTATGACTTGTTGTTCGCACACGTATCTGCCATCTCACTAGCTAGAATGGTCACACCTCCTCCAGCCTGCCTTCCATCTTTGAGGAAATGTATTTCCAATGTTAGAGCGGTCACTTGAATTTCTTGTCAATATAATAGACAATATTTGGTCTGCCTCTCTGATGACCACTTCCTTTTTACCTTTGAATTCTACCTATCTCTTCCTGTTCATGCCCGTCACTCATTGTACGATCTGATATCCCTATAGCAGGGTTCCCCAACTGGCAGCCCGCAGGTCATATTTGGCCCCCCAAGTGTATATATATTTTTTGTTGTTGGACATAAAAGACTAAAAACACTAGGAAATCAGCTCCAATTGATTTTAATTTAAGAAATCTGTTCCCAAGTATTGCCACGCATTATAGAAAGAAACTTATGATCGTATACAAATGTAAGCAAGGTTTGAAATTATTATGTGGCGGGACACAATGCAAGTAGTCCGGGGAGCCATTTGATTACCTATTCAGGAGTCTCATGGCTTGGAGGTAAAAGCTGTTGAGAAGCCTTTTTGTCCTCGACTTGGCTCTTCGGGTACCGCTTGCCATGCGGTAGTAGAGAGAACAGTCTATGACTGGGGTGGCTGGGGTCTTTGACAATTTTTAGGGCCTTCCTCTGACACCGCTTGGTGTAGAGGTCCTGGATGGCAGGTAGCTCAGCCCCAGTGACGTACTGGGCCGTATGCACTACCCTCTGTAGTGCCTTGCGCTCGGAGGCTGAGCAGTTGCCGTACCAGGCAGTGATGCAACCATGCTCTCGATGTTGCAGCTGTAGAACCCTTTGAGGATCTGAGGACCCTGCCAAATACTTTTTGTCGTTCCCTCTTCACGACTGTCTTGGTGTGTTTGGACAATTCTAGTTTGTTGGTGATGTGGACACCAGGGAACTTGAAGCTGTCAACCTGCCCTATTGTCTGATTATATAGTCTGCATTGGTCTCTAGTCATTGTCATTCATAAATCATTGATAGGTAATGTAGGTGTAGAGCATGGTCAACTAGAAGACTGTGCTTTTAAAAAGGGACTTAACACATCCCATTTGGCCTATTCTTGAATCAAACCCACCCAACTAACTGAGCCACTTGCTCAATTATAAATGGAATGTTTTCTAGTATTACTCTCTACCAGCCTTCCATGTAAAACCCTCCTAAAGGAATAATTTGATAACCATTTTTTCTAAGAGTGTGAAAACAAGTGAAAAGACTCTCTGTGCCCTAACTATTTTAATTGGATATAATTCAATCTTATTAAAGATGGATTTAGACTTTTTCTTTCTCTCGCTCCCTACTCTTTTCTAAGTCAAAAAGAGCTGCTGCTCTGAGGTCAGGGGCCATTTTATTGTGAGCATGGAATGAGCTTAAAGCTACAGTCTGTGATCTGGTTGGGAATCTGTTCAAGGGTCAATTCACTTCCTTACCGATTTTACCCATTTGTTGAATTTTCGAATTGCCGACTGTAGCTTTAATTCTGTTCTTTGGTCTGGTATTAAGATTAGGACAGGAAAATTGAATTCCAAGTTGAACTTAGAACACTTTGATAGAGCCAACTTCATCAGACAGAATTAAATACATTTGTCTGAATTCCACACACACTCACTCACACACACACACACACACACACACACACACACACACACACACACACACACACACACACACACACACACACACACACACACACACACACACACACACACACACACACACACACACACACACACACACAGAATAGCTAAAGACATATTCTAAGAAGACGTATAAATAAGTCATTCTCTTTAATGTCCAGTCAATCTAACTGTAAGGAGACCTCTGACTATGACTAGATTACTACACATGATCTATTGAATGAATATGCATATAAATACCGGTTTCTTTTAGAGGTTAAGCGATCATAATCGATCTTATTCCATAATGTTTTCTCTGAATGTATACACTGTCAGTAACAGACCTTGGTCATGACCCTCTATCAGAGAGGGTGCACACACGCGCGCACACACACACACACACACACACACACACACACACACACACACACACACACACACACACACACACACACACACACACACAATAATCTAATAACTATCAGGCTGATGCTGAATGAGCATCCAAAGGAATGAAAGATAACATCTCCAGATAATACCAGAAATGTTGGGTATGCAATACACAAACATTCACACATATACCGCACGCGCACACACACATTAGTGCACTATATCGTCCGGTATTGGGATAACCAATAATAGTTAGCATTGAGTTCAGGGTAAATCCATTTGAATTCAATCGATTTTTGACAGCACCCCTTATGGTTTGAACAAAACATTCATACAGTATTTGTCCAATGTGGAAGTGCTCACAAAGTTACTTTGTGGACCTGAATGCCAAAACATTCAAGAGATAACAGTGTTCAAAGTTGATCCCATTTGCATACTCAACCCTACAATGAGACATACATTTCTTCATTACTGGTAGAAGAAAAAAAATGGTTGAGATTGATTTATTTAATACCATTTTTTTTTTTACCATTAATTAACATAAATGTAAATGTGTAAACTTCAATTTTTTTTCATATTCGCATATGTTGCATATATTTGACATCATCTGAGGTTTTTGTGTTCTCTTGAAGACAAATTCTCTTGAATACAGGGTAGTTGTCGTGTTTGGCTGATAAATGTTCTAAAATTGGAATTCAATTGAAATTTCAACTTTCAAATGTTACCACAAAGATGGTTGGAGGTCCAGACTTCAGAGAATGTTGACTTGAATGGGAATATCTGTTGTTTTAAATTAGAATTATAGTCACAGAGACAGAGATAACAGAATAGACATGATCATGTAAGTTGACGTTCAACAGTGGGTGGACAGGCGGCCATCTTTGTGGTGGTAAATAGAGGTTACAATTCAAATTCAATTTAAATTGGTGTAAATTGCATAAATTGGTGTAAATCGGATAAATTGCAGAACAGGTTCAGAACTTTTGTAAAACAGCACAGTTAAAAATATATGGCAAACAGAAATCAAACTGGATGGTCTTTAGAAATAGATGGGAAGGGTTGAGGGTAGCCGAAGGACGGGATTAAAAACAAACAAAAGAGAACAGATCAGTCGTCCTGGTCCCTTTGCAGAAAAACAGCCCCAAAGCATGATGTTTACACCCCCATGCTTCACAGTAGGTATGGTGTTCTTTGGATGCAACTCAGCATTCTTTGTCCTCCAAACACGACGAGTTGAGTTTTTACCAAAAAGTTATATTTTGGTTTCATCTGACCATATGGCATTCTCCCAATCTTCTTCTGGATCATCCAAATGCTCTCTAGCAAACTTCAGATGGGCCTGGACATGTACTGGCACTGCAGGATTTGAGTCCCTGGCGACGTAGTGTTACTGATGGTAGGCTTCGTTACTTTGGTCCCAGCTCTCTGCAGGTCATTCACTAGGTCCCCCCGTGTGGTTCTGGGATTTTTGCTCACAGTTCTTGTGATCATTTTGACCCCACGGGGTGAGATCTTGGGTGGAGCCCCAGATCGAGGGAGATTATCAGTGATCTTGTATGTCTTTCATTTCCTAATAATTGCTCCCACAGTTGATTTCTTCAAACCAAGCTGCTTACCTATTGCAGATTCAGTCTTCTCAGCCTGGTGCTGGTCTACAATTTTGGTTCTGGTGTCCCTTGACAGCTCTTTGGTCTTGGCCATAGTGGAGTTTGGAGTGTGACTGTTTGAGGTTGTGGACAGGTGTCTTTTATACTGATAACAAGTTCAAACAGGTGCCATTAATACAGGTAACGAGTGGAGGACAGAGGAGCCTCTTAACTAGTTGCTCCTACCCTCTACTTTTTTGAACATTTTGTTAAAAATCGCGCAACATTTCAGCGCCCTGCTACTCATGCCAGGAATATAGTACGTTCATATGGTTAGAATGTGTGGATAGGAAACCCTCGGACGTTTTTAAAACTGGTTAAATCACGACTGTGGCTATAACATAACGTGTGTTACATCGGAAAGCGCAGGAAAACCTGATCACAGAAAATGGAAATAAATATCCTTGCGCCACTTCCAGCAATTGTTAACAGTGAGCCGAATTAGATAAGACCGAGCATGCAACTCCCACAGCATCCCCATGTTGTCTAGAGTCTTGTGAATTGAATCATCTTTGATTCTTGGTTGAACCGAAACAGGGGCACCACTTACCTCCGGTCTCCGCCCAGATCATTCCGGAAGAGCTCTCTCGTGAAATTTTTTCCAAGACGACAGCTAATGATTTTTACATCGCCTACGGATGATTTTTATCGCTTATTAACGTTTACTAATACCTAAAGTAGCATTACAAACGTATTTCGAAGTGTTTTGTGAAAGTTTATCTAAGTCTACTTTTTGAATTTTAAAAAATGACGTTACGTTGTGAAATCGCTGTTTTTTTCGTTTATCACACAGTCTACATATAACGATATCTTGGCTTTATATGGCCCGATTTAATCGAAATAAAGACCCAATAGTGTTTATGGGACATCTAGGAGTGCCAACAAAGAAGATGGTGAAAGGTAATGACTGTTTTCTATTTTATTGTGCGGTTTGTGTAACGCCGAAATGCTAATTATTTTGTTTACGTCCCCTGCTGTGCTTTTGTGTTGTAGTGTATTGGTGCATGCTATCAGATAATAGCTTCTCATGCTGTCGCCGAAAAGCATTTTAAAAATCTGACTTGTTGCCTGGATTCACAACGAGTGTAGCTTTAATTTGATACCCTGCATGTGTATTTTAATGAACTTTTGAGTTTTAACTAATACTATTAGCATTTAGCGTAGCGCATTTGCATTTCCAGAGCTCTCGTTGGGACGCAAGCGTCCCAAGTAGAAGCAAGAGGTTAAAGAAGAAGTTACAGTTCTGTGAGAGCCAGAAATCTTACTTGTTTGTAGGTGACCAAATACTTATTTTCCACCACAATTTGCAAATAAATTCATTAAAAATACTACAATGTGATTTTCTGGATTTTTGTTTCTCATTTTGTCTGTCATAGTTGAAGTGTACCTATTATGAAAATTACAGGCCTCTCTCATCTTTTTAAGTGGGAGAACTTGCACAATTGGTGGCTGACTAAATACTTTTTTGCCCCACTGTATATACAGTATATACACAAAATATATGGGTTGATTGGAAATGATGCAGACAATTAAATTGATGGAAGCTACAATCTTTCTGGTAACAAAGGGTAACAAAAAATGTAAGAAATACTCTGTTTTCGTGCACACTAATCTATGACAATACCACTGTAATATCTGTGAAGCCTTCATATACACTGAGTGTACCAAACATTAGGTCCCCTTTTGCCCTCAGCACAGCCTCAATTCATCGGTCACGAACTCTACACAATGTCGAAAGTGTTCCATAGGGATGCTGGCCAATGTTGACTCCAATGCTTCCCACAGTTGTGTCGAGTTGGCTGCATGCCCTTTGGATGGTGGATCATTCTTGATACACACAGGAAACTGTTGAAAAACCCAGCAGCGTTGCAGTTCTTGACACAAACCGGTGCGCCTGGAACCTACTACCTACCATCCTCCGTTCAAAGGCAATTAAATATTTTGTCTTGCCCATTTACCCTCTGAATGGCACACATACACAATCAATGTCTGAATTGTCGCAAAGCTTAAAAATCCTTCTTTAACCTGTCTACACCCCTTCACCTAGACTTATTGAAGTGGCTGTAACAAGTGACATCAATAAGGTATCGTAGCTTTCAACTGGATTCACCTGGTCAGTCTATGTCATGGAAAGAGCAGGTATTTTTTAATGTTTTCTATACTCGGTGTATACTGCATATGCCAGCGCTGTGTTGACACGACTATTTGGATATTTGGACTTGATTTTGAACTGATATTTTGAACTAGGACTTGATATGGAACCGCGATTTGGAACTAGTCGCTATCGTTTGGAATTTTTTTAACAATTGTTTGCTCTCGTAACACCCGCTGTTGTGCCTTTTATGGTCTCATAGCTGAACAAAGCTGAACATAGCTGAACAGGACAGCGCTCTGTTGGAACATGGTTGGCACTTTGTTGGCAATATCCATAGCCGACCCATCATCGGACTGTTAGCCAACAATTTAATCTGTTTAAGCTGGCAACCGGGGTCAGAGTGAAGGACACCAACCATCATCTTGGAGTCTATCGTACCGAAGCTTAGCATTGGCACTTGACAGAGTCTGTATGCCAACAGTGTTATCTAGCATAACATCCGACTAAATAAGCACAGCACAGGAGAAAAACTGTACCCAGAAGGCATCAGTGGCAAAGGAGAGGGGCAATGTTAGGAGATGATGGGTGGGTTATGTTAGAGTATGTCCTGTTTAGAGAAACGCTGGTACCGTGGAAATGAACCCGTTGGGTCAAATGTATAGGTGCAAGAGTTTTCATAACATTCAAGCGCATCGGTTCCAAGCTCCCATGGAATATGAGTGGTGGCGGTGGGCTACCTTTTGCAAAGCATGTTTGGATGAAACACTACTGAGTTGATCAGCCAAACCGATCAGCGGGTTGTTCTCTGACGGGTGACGGGTGGGGTTAGTTAGAGTATGTCCTGTTTAGAGAAGCCCTGGCATCCTCCTCGCTGGATCTTTCTCTCCCTCTGGCACTTCCTCTCAGAGACCTCTGGGGATAGAGTGATAGAACAGCAGGATGACAGAGAGAGAGAGCAGAGAGAGACAGAGTTAGAGAGAGTGAGAGAGTAGAGCGAGAGAGAGAATGACAGAGAGTAGAGAGAGACAGAGTTAGAGAGAGAGAGAGTAGAGCGAGAGAGGGAGAGCGAGAGAGAGAATGACAGAGAGAGTAGAGAGAGACAGAGTTAGGGAGAGTGAGAGAGAAGAGCGAGAGACGGAGAGAGAGAGAACGACAGAGAGAGAGAGAGAATGACAGAGAGAGAGAGAATGACAGAGAGAGAGAGAGAGAGAGAGAGAGAGAACAAGAGAGAGAGAGAGAGAGAGAGAGAGAGAGAGAGAGAGAGAGAGAGAGAGAGAGAAATCCGGTCTGCTTTAGTTTTTTTTGTAGGCCCTGACAGTTCATCTCAGTTCGACAAAAATAATTGTGTTCCAAAAAAGGTCCAGTTGCCAGGGCCACAAATACAAATTCCACCTAGACATTGTTGCCCTAGAGCACACACAAATCTATACCGACCTAAACATCAGCACCAAAGGTAACTTCCACAAAGATGTGAACGATCTGCGGGACAAGGTAAGAAGAGTCTTTTATGCCGTTAAAAGGAACATAAAATGTGACATTCTAAAAATACATGAATCAGTTATAGAACCCATTGCCCTCTATGGTTGTAATTCACAAAATGGGACAAACACCAAATTAACGCTCTGATTGGAGAATTCTGCTAAAACATCCTTTGTGTACAATGTAAAACACCAAATAATGCATGCAGAGCAGAATTAGGACGATTCACGCTATTTATCAAAGTCCAGAAAAGAGCAATTCAATTCTACAACCACTTAAAAGGAAGAAATTCTCAAACGTTCCATAACAAAGCCCTCACCTATAGAGAGAAGAGTCCCCTCAGCTACTGTAGCTGGTACTGGGATTCTATTCACAAACACAAACAGACCCCACAGAGCCCCAACACAATTAGATCCAACCAAATCATGAGAAAACTAAAATATAATCACTTGACACATTGGAAAGTATAAACACAAAAATTGAGCAAACTAGAATGTTGTTTGGCCCTAAAACAGTAGCAGAATACCTGATCACTGTGACTGACCCAAAATGAATAAAAGCTTTGTCTATGTACAGATTGTGTGAGCATGGCTCTCAAGAGAAGACAGGCTATGTGCCTACTGCCCAGAAAATTAGGTGAAATATGTATGACCATATTAGATACACATACTGTATATCCCTCAGATTACACAGACCCACAAAGAATTTGAAAACCAATTCAATCTTGATAAACTCCCATATCTATTAGGTGAAATCACAGTAGCCAGATTTGTGATCTGTTGCCACATGAAAAAGGCAACCAGTGAAGCACAAACACCATACAAACTATATTTATCCGTTTAACTATTTGCCCATTGTTACAACATTTTAAGTGTCTATATTCTTATTATTTTTTTAACAGTTGAGTGTAATCTTTACTTTAGCAATAAGGCTCTTTGAATGTAATTAGAGAGAGAGAGAGAGAGAGAGAGAGAGAGATTTGTGGTTTCTGTAGTATTCCAAACTACACCTGATCAGGGGTCATAGGCCTATTTTGCGTAGCTTACTTCAGGTAAAAGACGTTTAAAGGAGTTGTAGAGACGTTTTGTGTGATGACAAAAAATATATAGTTCTGCAGATACTGTTGTTTGCAATGTTCCTGAAGCAGTAGTGGCCTGACAACTCCTGCTGAGACTGACACACAGACTGAGGCTGTCCTAATTAAGACACCGTAGACTAGGCTCTGCCTCTGCCTCTGCCTCTGCCTCCTTCTGCACAGTACCTGAACTGATGTGATTGGTTTATCTAGTGCCTGAACAAGTTTGATTGGTCAATCCAACTTGGGGCGTGTTCAGCAGGACACAACCTTTTCTAACATTCAGATAGAGCAGGGGAACGCAACCATAGTATCGTGTATATTTTTACATGACTGAAGGACAATGGGCCTGTTGATCTCAACTATGCTAATCTTGACTCTGGTTTTGTAGTGGTTTGAACTGGCGATAATAAGATTTGAATTGACCTTTATAGTGGATTCAATTGTGGAGTTATTCCCTTCTCAAAATAGATTATCCTTGGTCTGTGAACTAGCTACTGTGGTGTTCTCCCCTCCAATTTGACAGTAAGTACAGTAATCTACCAGTAGACCTGTCATCAGTTTAGACCCCTCAAATTCAAAACTGGACCTCGAAGCCAGTTCCACTGCTTTGATTTTTCCAATTTAAAATAACATTAACGTATTTGTCACATGCGCCGAATACAACGGGTGTAGACTTTGCCATGAAATGCTTTCTTACGAGCCCTTCCCAACGATGCAGAGTTTTTTTTTTAAATGGTGGTGTGCGCAATTAAGTATCAGCTGGAACAGAAAAACAGCAGTAGTCTGGACCTCGTAGGGTAAGATTTGAATACCCCCTGGTCTAGACTATGAAAATGAATTCATTGTTTACTTCACATACCACGCTCTCGAATACAGACACGCACAATAACCCCAGTGTCCTAGCCATCTAGACTAGGCCTGGAGCTGAGACATGCTTGGTTCTAGGATCTTAAGATAGATACAATGATACATCAGGAATGTCTAATGTGATGCTCCTAATCTAGCGTCATGTAAGGCACTGTGAAGGGATCCAGCTACCTAGAAGCACTAGACATCTCTTCTCAGAAACATGATATTGATGCTAATCATCCTCCATAAACATCATTGACCTATGTATTGTACAGGGTTAGCTCCTTCAAAACAGTGAGTCTATGTTTGCAATGTGTAGAGCGAGTTTCAATTTGAAGTGCTTTGAGACCTTGTATAGTAAATCTAATTCATTGCTAGATTCTAATTTCATCCCTTGGACTTTAAAGCAAAGAATTGTGCATTTTGAGTCCCAAAGATGGGTTATTATTGGATTCCCAATGAACTAACTACATTCCATTTAGCGAAAAAGAAGCGATGTCACCATGCAAAATATTGAGATTAGGATATTCGAATTACGATGGCACAGAGATTATTATGGTCTGGGAACAAGGTCGCCTGAAGTTAATTAGCTGACAAGTCTTATTTCAGCTGATAAATGTATCTCTGGAATTGGAGTAACCCTTGCCCAAGTCCTAACCAACCCTAAACCTAACCAACCCTAAACCTAACCAACCCCAACCCTAAACCGAACCAACCCTAAACCGAACCAACCCTAAACCTAACCAACCCCAACCCTAAACCGAACCAACCCTAAACCTAACCAACCCTAAACCGAACCAACCCTAAACCTAACCAACCCTAAACCTGACCAACCCTAAACCGAACCAACCCTAAACCTAACCAAACCTAAACCTAACCAACCCTAAACCGAACCAACCCTAAACCTAACCCTAGCCTAACCCTTTACACACTTGCGTTACTTGGAATTGGCTAACCCTAGCTTCATGTCCACATCCTGGTTGAAACCTAAAACCTAGCTCTTACTTTGCTGCTACCATGCTGCTCACCTTTTTTGTGTTGTTGGTAGGTTTTGACACCTTATTGGGCAATTTCTTATCTGTTATCTTCATGCACAACAACACTGACTTGGCCAGTCCTTCAGTCACGTAGGTTGTGAGAAAGAAGGCCAACACACTTGCTGTATGGGTATCTTTGGTAACGTAAAACCAACATGGTACATTACCTCTACCACTGTGACGTTAGGGAGTGTGCGTGTGTCAGAGGAGGCTGGTGGGAGGAGGAGCAATAGGAGGACGGGCTCATTGTAATGGATGGAATGGAATGAATTGAAAGGTATCAAACACACGGAAACCACATGTTTGACTCCGTTCCATTGGATACATTACGGCCATTATAATGAGCCCATCCACCTATAGCTCCTCCCACCAGCCTCCTCTGGTGTGTATGTGTGTATTTGTGTGTGCGCTTGCGTGTTTACCGTGTCGTACTGTGTGTTTCCCTGTCAGCTCGTCTGAGTTGGCCGTATGGCTATAAGGGTGAGCGGAGGAAAGGTTGAGTAATGTGTTTTTATTGGCGATTACTAACTGTCAGCTGCTCACAAGTCTGGACAGAAAAAGTTCAACCATCAACGTACGTATTGACATTACATGCAGTATGGCGGTCCACTGTGTAAGGGTGCTCTTTACGTTGGCAGCTTGACTTGTTTTTCGTTGATTGATACTGCGATGTTTAGTTTTTCCTCAGAAGGTTGATACATGTGACCCATTTCACAGTCTCAGTGACTTGTGGTTGCACGCTTAGACTAAGGGTGGCAGTAGAGTCAATGGCTGTCCTTGGTTTGAAGTTGAGTTGAGTTGGACATGTGGTTATTTTGTCATTGTGGTTGTGTGTGTGTGGTTTTGTGGTTGTGTGTGTGTGTGTGTGTGTGTGTGTGTGTGTGTGTGTGTGTGTGTGTGTGTGTGTGTGTGTGTGTGTACGTGCATGCATCCGTGTGTGTGTGTTGCTCATAGTAATCAGCTCCAAAACTCATTAGGAATGTCCTGAACAAATAAACAAGTTTCACCTCCTCAATCTTTACGGAGACCTCCAGAGCGCTAGACTATACATCAACACTGGCCTCTCCTCTCCTCTCCCCCTTTTCCCCCTATCCTTGTCTCCGTATTTTATTCTATTCTAATAAGTAGTTTGCCTTTTGCTATATATCTTATTTTATCTATTTATTTATGGGGGACAATGCACATTAAAATCAACATCAATATTAACATAATGCAACATCCATATTTTTAGTGCCGGGGCTAGCCAAAAGCTAACATGCACCGATGCAATACAAAATACAAATACATTACATCCAATAATATATCATTCTAACAGCAACACTATCCTCAACTGTTGTCTTACAGATGAGGAACGAGAGATAACTCATGTGTACAGGTTTGGATGGATTTGAGCCATGTTTTCAATCACTTTTTTTAAAAATACAATAATCAGTGCAGCTTCAAGTCCATGGGCACTGCATTCCAGTATATTGTAGCTCTAACAGAGAAGGACGATTGACCGATTTTACTGTGTCGAGAAGGGACAACACAATCCCCTCTAGTTGCTGCCCTTGTTATCATGGAGGTGCTTTCTTTGAGCATGATATGCTGGCATAGGGGTGGAGGGGCAAGACCATGCAGGATCTTAAAGACAAGGCTTGCATCTACATACTGCTTAAAGCTATCCAGACTACATCGATTACGTTTGTAAATTATATGACCATGGTGGTAGCTGTTATGATTTGTTATAAATAAGTGTTTGTTTGTAGAGTGATTCAATTGGTTTCAGAATAGTACTGTAGCTCCTGCTTGTGACCAGCATGTGAGGCAATATTTCACATGTGTTATCCACAGTCACGTGTTTCTTAAATGTCAAGTTGGAGTCTAAATGACGCCGAGATTCCTGAAGTTAGACACACATTTCAGATTCTCCCCATTAACAAGAACAGATCTTTGGGAAGAATTAGAGGACTTCTTAGAGAAGTACATACAAACACTCTTGTCGATATTTAAATGCAGGCAAGAATCAGTCATGCATTTATAAACACGTGCCATAGCTTCAGTTAACTTGTTAACATCTAGTTGTCTGTTTTTTGAGTGTACTAACAGAACTGTACATCTGCATGTTAACATGTTAACTTGTGGGCAAGCACGTGGGAGATCATTTATATAGATGGTAAACAGAAGGGAGCCTAATATTGACCCTTGTGGGACCCCAATGTTATAGTAAAGAGAGTCCGACTGAGTGTCCCCAAAATGAACCTCTTTGACTTCTGTTTGTCAGATAGGAATACATCCAACTAATAACGGCAGTGGACACATTAAGGGAGTAGTAGTTTGGATAGGAGGACCTCAGTGGACACATTAAGGGAGTAGTAGTTTGGATAGGAGGACCTCAGTGGACACATTAAGGGAGTAGTAGTTTGGATAGGAGGACCTCAGTGGACACATTAAGGGAGTAGTAGTTTGGATAGGAGGACCTCAGTGGACACATTAAGGGAGTAGTAGTTTGGATAGGAGGACCTCAGTGGACACATTAAGGGAGTAGTAGTTTGGATAGGAGGACCTCAGTGGACACATTAAGGGAGTAGTAGTTTGGATAGGAGGACCTCAGTGGACACATTAAGGGAGTAGTAGTTTGGATAGGAGGACCTCAGTGGACATTAGTAGTTTGGATAGGAGGACCTCAGTGGACACAGTTTTAAGTGGGGAGTAGTAGTTTGGATAGGAGGACCTCAGTGGACACATTAAGGGAGTAGTAGTTTGGATAGGAGGACCTCAGTGGACACATTAAGGGAGTAGTAGTTTGGATAGGAGGACCTCAGTGGACACATTCATATGGGATTGATGTTTCAACAATACAGTACATAGAGTATATTTATGATTTGCTATGCCATTCTATGCTCATACTTGGTTCCATTGCTCCTCATAAGCCACACTGTTCTGGTTCAATCCGAATGTGGAGTGATCCTGTGCCAGTGCTGGTTTCCTAATTGTGCAACAGTGGTCAGGTGCCTTCACTTGTTATATGACAGGACAAATACATTAGACTATAATGATGCGAGGGAGGGAGGGCGAGTCTTTTTAATTATAGGTTCATAGTGTTCTCACAGTGGTCAGGTACTTGTTATATGACAGGACAAACACATGTTAGGATATCCGGTGACTTAACCTCTGCTCGCCTCCTCTGAAACCTCGTTGACCTGTTATTGACCTCTTCATGTACATGGGACCTCCTGGTTAAATAAAGGTTGAGTAAATACATACAAATGGTCCTTTATGCCTGTATTCCAATTAAAGCTGCTAACACACTTTCTGATTTGCCAGATGAATCTTTGATCCACCTATTGATCTTTGATCCTCAGAGCCCCTTCCGTTTGTATTACCGGTCTCGAGTTTGGTCCACATATTGAGTGTCTCTGTGTTTGTCTCGATGTCAGATACATTTGTACTCGGTTCTTGATTTGGTCTCGGCCGAGACCAGCAGAGTAAAAAACTCCTAATTATCAGCTTTCATTCAGTCAGCGCATAAAACCTCTTCACCAGGCCAAATATATACACTACTTACTTGAAACATGAATATCTTAACAGTCTTTATATCTATTATAAAACTGTTTGCGCAGTGGCGAACTTATAGGCCTTCAGTGTGTGACAGGTTTGTGATTCCCGGAAGGACAGCAACCATAATACCAGCACACCCATGTAGGAGAGAGCACTTTTTGTAAAACACAAAGGACCAGTGGTGTAGTGGAGGGTATACGCAGGTATAAGCCGAATACAAAAAACTAATTCAGTGGGCATTGCTTATACTCAGTGGCGATTTTAGCATGTGAATCTTGGTGGGGCACACTCCCCAAACAATTTGCCAGCAAAGACACTACACAACACTAAATAATACATGAACAGCATTATAACTGTGAAAAACGGTGCCCAGAAACGTTTATGGCCTACCATGGAGTGAATCCTTCAGGACCATGGAGTGAATCCTTCAGGACCATGGAGTGAATCCTTCAGGACCATGGAGTGAATCCTTCAGGACCATGGAGTGAATCCTTCAGGACCATGGAGTGAATCCTTCAGGACCATGGAGTGAATCCTTACCATTGCTACACCTGATCTATCAGCGGAGCCTTGTGTGGCAGTGAAAGCAGTTCATTCATTAATGAGCGAGCTAGAACAGACGTAGTCAATATAACAAGGACTGAAAAAGATTTGCCACCTGCCCTGAACGATGGAGCGCCACTGTGTATTACTCACTTCTTAATCCCTACTGATGCATGTCAAAGTAATGTAGTGGAGGTATAGGAATTACGTAGTACAATAGAGAAACCATGCACCATGTAGCCTATACAATTGCAAAGCACAGGAAATATATTCACATGCGCAGACAGCCTAGTTTCATAGTTTCAGAGGAATATCATCTGCAGACAGCAAGAGTGTGCAGCTCTCAGCTGGTTTTGGCATGGAGAAGCTCACAGAGGAATGACATCGGTAGCCGGTCGGGTAGGAAAGATGTTTCCACTTATGATGTCTATCAGTAAATTCTAACTAAGGCAACAATGGGTAAGCAAACCAGGTGTTGAAAAAGTTTAGTCCAAAGTGTTGGTTAGTAGGCTATTGGCGATGCACAATTGTCATCATACGCTGTTTGCATAAGGTGTGCAGACATGGATGGGCCTGGGTGGACAGAGGCCCACCCACTGGGGAGCAAGTCCCTACCAGGCCTACTCAATCAGATTGATGTGGGTTAACCATTGTTGTGGACTTAGACCATCACATTTTTGCATTTATTTCTATAAAAAGAAAGTGTGATTTTGAGAGTGAAAATCTGACAAATCTATAGGAAAAAAAGATAGGAAAACAAGATTTTTCACACAGGGTGCCTTTCCTTCGCTGGGCGGTCCATTTGGGAACTTTTGGGCAAAATTAGAGTATACCCACTTATATAGACAGGCACACACCTGTCTATATAAGGTCCCACAGCTGACAGTGCATGTTAGAGCAAAAACCAAGCCATGAGGTCGAAGAGAGTGTCCGTAGAGCTCAGAGACTGGATTGTGTCGAGGCAAAGATCTGGGGAAGTGTACCAAAAAATGTCTGCAGTATTGAAGGTCCCCAAGAACACAGTGGCCTCCATCATTCTTAAATGGAAGAAGTTTGGAACAACCAAGCCTCTTCCTAGAGCTGGCCACCTGGCCAAACTGAGCAATCGGGGGAGAAGGGCCTTGGTCAGGGAGGTGACCAAGAACCCGATGGTCTCTCGGACAGTGCTATAGAGTTCCTCTGTGGAAATGGGAGAACCTTCCAGAAAGACAACCATCTCTGCAGCACTCCACCAATCAGGCCTTTATGGTAGAGTGGCCAGATAGAAGCCACTCCTCAGTAAAAGGCACATGACAGCCTGCTTGGAGTTTGCCAAAAGGCACCCAAAGACTCTCAGGCCATGAGAAACAAGATTTTCTAGTCTGATAAAATCAAGATTAAACTCTTTGGCCTGAATGCCTAGTATCACGTCTGAAACCTGGCACCATCCCTACGGTGAAGCATGGTGGTGGCAGCATGATGCCATGGGGGTGTTTTCAATAGGGACTGGGAGACTAGTCAGGATCGAAGCAAAGATGAACGGAGCAAAGTACACGGAGATCCTTGATGAAAACCTGATCCAGAGCGCTTGGGACCTCATACTGGGGTGAAGGTTCGCCTTCCAACAGGACAACAACCCTAAGCACACAGCCAAGACAACGCAGGAGTGGCTTCGGGACAAGTCTCTGAATGTCCTTGAGTGGCCAAGCCCGAGCCCGGCCTTGAACCCAATCGAACATCTCTGGAGAGACTTGAAAATAGCTGTGCAGCAACGCTCCCCATCCAACCTGACAGAGCTTGAGAGGATCTGTAGAGAAGAATGGGAGAAACTACCCAAATACAGTTGTGCTAAGCTTGTAGAGTCATACCCAAGAAGACTCAAGGCTGTAATTGCTGCCAAAGGTGCTTCAACAAAGTACTGAGTAAAGGGTCTCAATACTTATGTAAATGTGATATTCTTTGCTATATATGTAAATTACCAAACATTTCACCTGTTTTTGCTTTGTTGTTATGGGGTATTTTGTGTCGATTGATGAGGGGAAAAAACAATTTAATGAATTTTAGAATAAGGCTGTATCCTAACAAAATGTGTAAAAAGTCAAGGGGTCTGAATACTTTCCGAAGGCACTTTATATCCAGGTCACAGAGTCATGATATAGCCACCAATGTTCCACTACTCCACTGGCGAAAACAGGATAGACGAGTGTGTGTGTGGGGCGGGGGGGTCAACTCCTGTCATTTCTTCTGTTATTCTGTCCCCAGCTCATTTATCTGTTATGTGACAAAGGCTTTTCCCCTGCTGTTCGGTTGTTCCTGACAGACAGAAAGAAAATATGTGTGTGTGCCCATCACAACCTCCTGTCCTCTCCTTCTCTACAGGGACCATGTCAACTCATGTACACACACACACACACACACACACACACACACACACACACACACACACACACACACACACACACACACACACACACACACACACACACACACGTACTGTACAGGTCAACCCCTGTCCCATGTCTGTTCTCATGTCTTCCTGCAGAACATGTTTCTGTTATGTAACAAAAGCCTGTGTTCCCAAATTGTTGTTCCTAACAGATACAGCAGAAAGAAAGGAAAGACTTGTGTGTGTGTGTTTATCATGCCCTGCTGTCCTCTCCTTCTCCACAGGGACAAGTTCAACTCCTGTCCTTCTTCTATTCTCCTTTACCACACACACACACACACACACACACACACACACACACACACACACACACACACACACACACACACACACACACACACACACACACACACACACACACACACACACACACACACACACACACTCATTTCTCTCCTGTCCTCCTGTCCTCCTGTACCCAGCACATGTATCACTTACATAACCAAGGCTTTTGTACCCAAATTGGTTGCTCACTGTGCTGTTGTTCCAGACCGACACAGTTGTTCCTGACAGGTGATGGCCACAGTGTAAAGAATGAAATGCAACTGTTTTTATGTGGGTCAAGTTATTGCACAACCATCAATAATCCCTGTAGTACTGTATAAACAGGCACAGCAGGAAAAGTATTGGAGACAGAGACACAAATATTTCAGCTAAGAGTCATCAGTTTGTTTGCTCTTTCATTAATCTGTTTTAGATTAGAACATTCTAACACTTCCGTTCCAGAATCTCTCAGCTCAGTAAGGGTTGACTTGTCAGCCGTTTGTGATTGATCGCATAATCCAAAGGGTGTATTTATTCCCGGCTGGGTTGAGGATAGGAAAGCTTCTGAGAGACATGTTGGTCAGGTTGGAGAGAAAGGTGTCTGTGTTCTTTGCTGGGTTTCAGAATGAGAAAGCTTGGTTGGTGACAGGCAGACGGTTTTAGGCCTAGTGGCACCAGCAGTAACTTGAGCAGCGTAACTGGGAGCCCCATAGACGCCAGCCAGATGTGATGCTTGGCATCTGGAGAGGGTTTACTATGACAGAGATGGAGAGGACCCTTGGGAGGCCTGAACACAAACACAGGCATTTTGTTTACCGCCCCAACAGATCCATAGACGACGCAATCTTAATTGCACTCCACACTTCCCTCACCCACCTAGATAAGAGGAATAGCTATGTGAGAATGCTGGTCATTGACTACAGCTCAGCGTTCAACAACATTGTCCCCTCCAAGCTCGTCACCCAGTTTAGGATCCTGGGACAGAACACTTCCATCTGCAACTGGATCCGAGACTGAAACCTGATGGGCCAACCCCAGATAGTGAGGGTAGGTAACATCACCTCTGTTACGCTGATCCTTAACACGGGGTCCCCACAAGGGGTTTGTGCTTAGTCCCTTCCTGTACTCCCTGTTCAACCTCGACTGCGTGGCCACACAGGACTCCAACACCATCATCAAGTTTGCTGATGACACGGAAGAAGATGAGACAGCCTACAGGGAGGAGGTCAGTGTCTGTGTGGTGCCGGGAAAACAACTTCTCCCTAAAATATTATTTTGAGACAACAGGAGTCATGGAACCTGGTGGAATCTGGCCACTCCAGAGGTCAATTCTAAAGGTCAAAGGTAATATATTTTTGTTTTTGTTTAATCTGCTGCTCACTCAGTTTAGCTGCACTGCTGACACACACACACACGCAGACACATATACACGCAGACACACACACACGCACACACACACACACACACACACACACACACACACACACACACACACACACACACACACACACACACACACACACACACACACACACTGCTGACAGTGACTTTCCAACTCCACCCCAGCGCTTCGACTCAAAGCATCTGAACATGGGAATGGGAAGTTGGGGGCTAGAGTTTTCCAGAAAGGATTTTTTGGGTGGCCTCCAAAAGCTTTGTGCAAGAAAATAAAAATTCCCTGTTGCTGCTCTTTTTGACTGCTGCAGTAATCGACAGCATCTTGTTTTTTGCCCCAAAAATGTTTTCAAGTTCATTCAGGAAAATGTATGTATTAGGATTAACCATTTATAAAATAATTAACGACGGATTGTGTTGGTCTTGGGGATCACGCACTCTCCATTAGTGATGCTCCTTGCAAGATGTGTGCATTGACCCTGTGAGACCCAAGCATAGATCCAAATGAAGAAAAAAAAATGTAACTTCAGAAATACTTGTAATAGGTGTCACGTTCTGACCTTAGTTCCTTTTTTATGTCTTTATTTTAGTTGGTCAGGGCGTGAGTTGGAGTGGGCATTCTATGTTGCTTTTCTATGTTTTGTTCTGTTATATTTTATGTGTTTGGCCTAGTATGGTTCTCAATCAGTGACAGGTGTCAGTCGTTGTCTATGATTGGGAGCCATATTTAGGTAGCCAGTTTTCGATTGTGTTTTGTGGGTGGTTGTATCCTGTGTTAGTGTTGCACCATTACGGGACTGTTTCGGTCGGTCGGTCGGTCGGTCGGTCGGTCGGTCGGTCGTCGGTCGGTCGGTTGTTTGTACGTTATTTTGTTCAGTGTTTGGTTGATTTATTAAATATATCATTAAGGACACTTACCACGCTGCACATTGGTCTGATCCTTGCTACTCCTCCTCTGAAGAAGAAGGATTCCGTTACAATAGGCCTCTGTAATAGGCCTCTGTTTATAAAAAATAAAAATGTATTTGAAATTTGTAGAACAATTTTCTGGAAATGTTGCAAAAATGGGCTTCAATTTTACCTTTATTGAACTAGGCAAGTCAATCAAGAACAAATTCTTATTTTCAATGAAGGCCTACAAACAGTGGGTAATTGTGGGTAATTGTGGGTAATTGCCTGTTCAGGGGCAGAACGACATATTTATACCTTGTCAGCTCGGGGATTTGAACTTGCAACCTTTCGGGTACTAGTCCAACACTTACCACTAGGCTACCCTGCCGCCCCAATATGACACATCTGTGGTAAGAAAAATGTTATTCTATTAAAATCATCTCAAAATGGTGCAAAAGCATTTACATGTAATGGAAAATAGTGTCTAATGGTATATAAAGCAGAAATGAAGTCCTAATTTGATTAAATAGGCCCCCAAATAAATATGTACAATGCATCCGGAAAGTATTCAGACCCCTTGACATTACAGCCTTATTCTAAAATTGATTAAATATTTTTTCCCCCTCATCAATCTACACACAATACCCCATAAAGACAAAGCAAAAACAGGTTTTTTGACATTTTTTCAAATGGATTAAACATTTAAAAAACGAGTTCAATCTTGGTTTCATCAGAGTTCAATCATGGTTTCATTGTTTCTCATGGTCTGAGAGTCCTTTAGGTGCCTTTTGGCAAACTCCACGCGGGCTGTCATGTGCCTTTTACTGAGGAGAGGCTTCCGTCTGGCCACTCCACCATAAAGGCCTGATTGGTGTACATATTACCTCAATTACCTCGACACCGGTGCCCCCACACGTTGACTCTGTACCGGTACCTCCTGTATATAGCCCCGCTATTGTTTAATATACTGCTGCTCTTTAATGATTTGTTGTTGTATTCGGGCGCATGTGACAAATAAAATTTGATTTGATTTGGTGGAGTGCTGCAGAGATGGTTGTCCTTCTGAAGCTCTCTCAGAGTGGTGTAAAGTCCTTAAGTAAAGATATTTTGGGGGGTATGTGTACTTTCCTTTACTATTTACATTTTTGACAACTTTTACTTTTACTTCACTACATTCCTAAAGAAAATAATGTATTTTTTACTCCATACATTTCCCCTGACACCCAAAAGTACTCGTTACATTTTGACAGGAAAATGGTCCAATTCACGCACTTACCAAGAAAACATCCCTGTTCATCCCTACTGCCTCTGATCCGTCGGACTCACTAAACACAAATGCTTTGTTTTTAAATTAATGTCTGAGTGTTGGAGTGTGCCCCTGGCTATCCGTAAATCAAATTAAAAACAAGAAAATTGTGCCGTCTTTGCCTAATATAAGGAATTTGACAATGATTAATAGTTTTACTTTTGAAGTATATTTGAGCAATTCCATTTACTTTTGATACATAAGTAAATGTAAAACCAATTATTATTATTTTTTTAACATTTTATTTTAACTTTATTTAACTAGGCAAGTCTGTTAGTCCAAAAAATGTTTCGGCTGGGAAGCATGCGGAAGCTTTTTGTCAATCTCACTCAGATATCATATTAACATGGCATAATAAGTCATGGCAAAATGGATAGAACTGCAGGAAATTAGCTGTAAAAATGAAGAAAAACTATTTCTCTGCCCAACGTCAAAATTAGTAGAATTGCATGAAATGTGTTATACATTTTTTATAATCCTCTCCACCCAATGACAAAATGTTTAGAATGGCAGAAAACTTGCTTTAAAATTGCAACATTTTCTCTCTATGCCCCATGGCAAATGTGTAGAATTGCAGAAAATTAAGGGACAGATTAACATTTACTGGAGGGGCTGGTCCAACTCAAGGTGTCATAAAAAATACCCTCCAATCCCTAATGTTAGAAATATTTTGACATTACACCCCCCCCCCCCCTAGTAAATTTCCATCTGTCCCCCTTGTACAGTAAAATAAATGTAACACCCTCCCCCTCATAGAATTAACTCAAAATAATGTTACGATCACAAATAACAACAACCGCAGCGACGCTGTGTTTGTAAACGTGGATATTGACTTTGACACTTCGGCATGCATTTGTGGCACAGCAGATGCCACGCAGCGCTATAGGCCAGAAGGTTGTGGGGTTGCCGACCACCACAGAGGAGCACAGATTTTCTCAATTTTGATGCCATATTTATAATTATATAAAACATATGCAACACATTTTTCACCAACAGGTTTCTGTGCCAATGCACCACACAACCAATAAACAAAGCATACCGACTTCAGGCACTTCAATAGCATGGTTTGCATTTTCAACACAACAATAATAGACTATGTCAATCTCAACATACAGAAAATACATCCCGCCCTACCTTGTAGGCTTACCCAGTACAGAAGGCTTGGCTTGACAATCTCCGAATGTCATTAAACGATTTGGTGTTTTGTTGAAGATATATCTTGCCATTCATTAATTGGCCACTGCACAGTTTGGATTGATAGATTTCATTTGTCAGTAAAAAAAAAAAAAAAAAAAAATGTTTTAAAGTGACTTGGATTGCACAATAAAGTTGAGAACTTATTTCCATCGTGGTTATTATTTTTTACGTAAATACATATACAATTATTACAGAGATAGAGATGAAAAAATGCTATGAGTTTGATGGGTGAGTTTAAGTACAAATCTTACAAGCTTGTTTGGCTGGTATCTTATTATTTAGATGTTTGGGGCTGCTGGTGAACCATGATGTTTGGGGCTGCTGGTGAGCCATGATGTTTGGGGCTGCTGGTGAACCATGATGTTTTGGGGCTGCTGGTGAGCCATGATGTTTGGGGCTGCTGGTGAACCATGATGTTTGGGGCTGCTGGTGAGCCATGATGTTTGGGGCTGCTGGTGAACCATGATGTTTTGGGGCTGCTGGTGAACCATGATGTTTGGGGCTGCTGGTGAGCCATGATGTTTGGGGCTGCTGGTGAACCATGATGTTTTGGGGCTGCTGGTGAGCCATGATGTTTGGGGCTGCTGGTGAACCATGATGTTTGGGGCTGCTGGTGAACCATGATGTTTGGGGCTGCTGGTGAGCCATGATGTTTGGGGCTGCTGGTGAACCATGATGTTTGGGGCTGCTGGTGAGCCATGATGTTTGGGGCTGCTGGTGAACCATGATGTTTGGGGCTGCTGGTGAGCCATGATGTTTGGGGCTGCTGGTGAACCATGATGTTTGGGGCTGCTGGTGAACCATGATGTTTGGGGCTGCTGGTGAACCATGATGTTTGGGGCTGCTGGTGAACCATGATGTTTGGGGCTGCTGGTGAGCCATGATGTTTGGGGCTGCTGGTGAACCGTGATGTTTGGGGCTGCTGGTGAACCATGATGTTTTGGGGCTGCTGGTGAACCATGATGTTTTGGGGCTGCTGGTGAACCGTGATGTTTTGGAGCTGCTGGTGAACCATGATGTTTTGGGGCTGCTGGTGAGCCATGATGTTTGGGGCTGCTGGTGAACCATGATGTTTTGGGGCTGCTGGTGAGCCATGATGTTTTGGGGCTGCTGGTGAGCCATGATGTGCAGACATGATCAACGTGACTGGACCAGAGCACTAGCTAGGTTTCCACCCAATTGGTGACACATTTTAGTGAGCCTGTGGATCAGAAATACTCCCTTTGAAGAAGTTTCCTCTCAATATTGGCTAAACGACACACATTTCCATCCTTAAAAACAGCTTATAACAAATGACAAAAACACTATTCCTTCGATGTGTTATAGCCAATTTTTCTTTTTTTCTTTTTAGGCTACTTTCCCAAAACAACAACTGTCCACCTCACGGTTCAGCTGTCAGAGATTTGATCACAAACTGTATCAGAGCATTGCATGCATAGGCCTATACGCTTAGGTGTCCACAGTGTGATATTAACATTTGAATAAATACATATAGCCTATATAAAGGAAGAGAAGGCCTAACCCCAGAGAGATAGGGATATGCCAGTGGCCATGCTACCACACCGACATGCATTTCTTTATGTCAGATGGCCACTGAGGCTGTCATACAGATGTCGACGTATAGAAGGAGGCTAATTTGTTACATCTTCAGTCGGAATATTGTGTATAAAGATCAGCAGTATAATGTTAGATTATGGGAGTAAATCTGGTCGGCCTTCCTCACCTCAAGCTCAACGGTCAGTTGCAGTGCCGGAGCGCACTGCCTTTAGATCATAGGCCTGTAGTAGCTAAAGCTTATGTGAGCGGAGCATGTCTTTTTTTTAGGTTGCTCTACAGCGGAAAGGTAGAATAAACGAGTCAGGAGCAGGTTTTCTTACATTGAACAAAGTTCTTTGTTGAGGAATGTTTTTCTTCTCCAACAATCCTTAACACAGAGTCAAGGATGATCTCACAAGGACAACACAAATCTTCTTCTTTACAGGGATAAGGAACACAATGTCTCCCCCACTGCCGGTTCTCTCCTCTCTCTCGTAGGGGGGGGAGAAAATAGGTGATTAGTACCGTCAGCTGTGCTTAACTGCCTCTGATCACCTTTACTCACATGCCGGGCTGGGCTACTATCCGTGGGACCAGCCTGCCCCCTGGTGGTCCTTCCACACTTAATAATAACCACGCCATACCAAATGTTCACAAAAGTTTCTGAACTTTATTAGGGTAATATTAGAAGTAAGTCAAGCCATTGTTTATTGAGAAAATATGAGCAGAAGAGCAAGTGTGCAGCACCCTCTCTGTGCCCAATAAAAAACCACACAACCCTCCCCAAAGCAAAAACAAAAGTTTGATAACCCTCCCCTATCTTGGACCACCCCTCCCCCAAGTACATTTCAATCTTTCCCTAACTTTAATACGTGTCCATCAATATATGATTGTAGCCCAATGTTGCGTTCTTGTGACACTTACAAAACGACCTCTAGCTCTGGCTCAGATGGTTTGTTTCTCATTTTTAGTTGCTCTACATAATCACACTACATCTTAGAGAATACAGGAAACGTATTTTAAGTCACGTACTTGAGCGTATGGTTTAAATCATTTGCTTGTGTAGGGGACCAGTGTGGTCTCAGATGGGTGTACAGTTTTCTAATGTTTCAGAGGCTACTGATTCCACAATAATCATACTGACACAGAACAAATACTCCTAAGAGGTACATCTGGGTCTAAGGACCAGTACGACCAGTGCGGGGGACCAGTATGAAAAAAGTATTAAAATGTACTCACCAATGTAAGTCGCTCTGAATAAGAGCGTCTTCTAAGTGACTAGAATGTAAATGTAAAAATGGAAGGAGACCTGTACAGGATGCGGTTTAGGAAACGTTTCTTCTTTACAATGTTGGTTTTCACGGGGTTAATTCAGTGGTTCTCAAACGTATCCTCTGGGACCCCCGGACGTTTCACATTTTTGTTGTATCCCTGAACTATAACTCAGTCGAATCATATGTCAGTCTCCAAAAACACCCTCCATCCTGAACAAACTGGTTTCACTTCATTTGCATGAACTGTTTTTGTTACATTTATTTGACAGGGATAAGGCATATCGATCAACATTTCTGTAAATGTGCCAGATTTAGCCAGATAGCTAAATCTGCTAAAAAGAGGTCATTTTACAAAAAATAATATTATATGTTCTGAACGACTTGCCTGGTTTAAATAAAAGGTATAATAGTATCAGTTTAATTGCGCTTATCATGAGTGATTTAAAGTGGGTGGTTGGATATTTTCTTACCCAACATGCACCTGGTTATACTTGTGCAATCATCCACAGATAATTGAACCAAGGAAGGAGTGAAAGAAACTTGAACACACTTCCAAGTGAGTTATTTACACAGTATAATACAGTCCAACATCCAGAGAGTGCAGAAACATCTAGAAATACCTATTATCCTATTTCTCCTTTTAAGGGGAGTGGTCAGCGTGAGAAGAAATAGCTGAGGTAGATCTCCCTGGGATTCTCTTTTCTGTGCTGAGGGGGAATAACGCCAGGAGTAGAGGATGAGAGTTGGAGAAGTGAAGTACTGATGTAGAGGAAAGAGAGTGAGAGGATAAGGGCAGGGAGAAATGAGAGGGAGGGGAGAATGGCAGATAAGAGAGAAGTATGTGATAGAGAGAAAAAAAGAGAGGGAGAGGGGAGAAGAGCAGAGAGAAGGAGAGGGAGGAGGAGATAGTGAAAATCACTCATTAAATCAAGCCAGGACAGCTTAGTTAGTTCACAGACTTATCCCCCCCTCCTTTCCTTTCATCCCCTGTTCATCTTACGTCCCACTTCCCCACTTCCCCCCTCCCTTCCTCTCATTCTCTCCCTTTCAGTTCTCTCCCCTGCATCTCTCCCGTTTCCAACCCTTTCATCCACGCTTATTTCCTCCTCTTTCCCTTCTATCCCCCTTCTCCCCTCCCCTCACAGAGAAAAAAGAGAGGGAGAGGAGAAGAGCAGAACAGAGAAGAACGTGATAGAGAGAAAAGAAAGGGAGAGGGGAGAAGACCAGAGAGAAGTACGTGATAGAGAGAAAAGAGAGGGAGAGAGGAGAAGACCAGAGAGAAGTACGTGATAGAGAGAAAAGAGTGGGAGAGAGGAGAAGACCAGAGAGAAGTATGTGATAGAGAGAAAAGAGTGGGAGAGAGGAGAAGTCCAGAGAGAAGTACATGATAGAGAGAAAAGAGTGGGAGAGAGAAGACCAGAGAGAAGTACGTGATAGAGAGAAAGGGTGGGAGAGAGGAGAAGACCAGAGAGAAGTACGTGATAGAGAGAAAAGAGTGGGAGAGAGGAGAAGACCAGAGAGAAGTACGTGATATAGAGAGAAAAGAGTGGGAGAGAGGAGAAGACCAGAGAGAAGTACGTGATAGAGAGAAAAGAGTGGGAGAGAGAAGACCAGAGAGAAGTACGTGATAGAGAGAAAAGAGAGGGAGAGAGGAGAAGACCAGAGAGAAGTACATGATAGAGAGAAAAGATTGGGAGAGAGGAGAAGACCAGAGAGAAGTACGTGATAGAGAGAAAAGAGTGGGAGAGAGGAGAAGACCAGAGAGAAGTAGGTGATAGAGAGAAAAGAGAGGGAGAGAGGAGAAGACCAGAGAGAAGTACATGATAGAGAGAAAAGATTGGGAGAGGGGAGAAGAGCAGAGAGAAGGGAGAGGGAGGAGGAGATAGTGAAAATCACTCATTAAATCAAGCCAGGACAGCTTAGTTAGTTCACAGCCTTATCCCCCCTCCTTCCCTTTCATCCCCTGTTCATCTTACGTCCCACTTCCCCACTTCCCCCCTCCCTTCCTCTCATTCTCTCCCTTTCAGTTCTCTCCCCTGCATCTCTCCCGTTTCCAACCCTTTCATCCACGCTTATTTCCTCCTCTTTCCCTTCTATCCCCCTTCTCCCCTCCCCTCACAGATTCAGCCCCCCCCCCCATCCCGGTGTTTACGTGAAGTGATCTCTTGGCAGCGAGACTCAGCTCACTGATTTACACCAGCAGATGGAGGGAGCAGATCTCTCTCTCTCTCTCCTTCTGTTGCTCGCTCTGTCTTGCTCTCCTTACTCCGAGTGTGTTCCCTCATGCCCCATTTGGACTGGGCACACTAACCCGGTCTGCGTCTCTGCTGTGAGTGTGTGAGTTTGAGTGTGAGCGTGAGAAGTAGCTGTGCAGACTACAGGACTTAGCTGAGCGGACTCACTCACTCCATAAAGGGCTTTATTCATCTACAGCTGACTATCTACGTACAGGTATAGATTGTTTTTGACATTTTTTTATTATACCTTTATTATACCAGGCAAGTCAGTCAGTGTGTGCTTAATGTGCGTTTGTGGTCTCTCTAAGTCTTCAAAAGGTGTGAATTTATTGCTACTGTCTCTAGAACGGTTTGTTAGTCACAAAGTGTGACAATTGTTGAGACTCTCGTTGCTCTTTGTTGTGTCGAAAAGTTCTGTCCGGTAGCGAGTGTGTTTGTGTTCAATAGGTATTTGTCATCAAAAGGTATTGTGTGTTTGCTACTGTCTCCATGTCTTGGAGTGTCGAAGAGAATGTGTGCGATGTCTCACGGCTTGCTCTGCCAAGTATTGAATAAAGCTAGATAATGTGTGTGTGTGTTTCAATGCGTGTGTTGTTACAGTAGGTTCTCTCAGTCTTTCTCTCAGTCTCCTTAAGTGCTCTGCTCTGGTTGCTGTCATTTATCTGTAAAGTATTCAATCAATCCGCTTGAACAATCTGAATGTGTGCCTTCTGTGAATTTGAGCCTTCTGTGAATTTGTGTTGTCAAGGGTTGCATTTTATAGTCTGAATTCAATCTGACGTCTTCAACAATAGATTAAACGAACTAAGTAAAATGCACATATGGAAAATTATCTTACTTTGTGCAGAGCAAATACTCCTGCATGTGACTATTTTCACATATAGTCCCCTCTTCAAAATAACCGATCTCAGTCCTCTTTAAAGTGAACTCTTCGGTAAAGGAGAAGCAAAATAACTCAGTTCTCGTTGTATTCACACTGCCTTTGAATGAGGACCCCAACTCTTTTGTCATTTCACTTCACCTATTTTGTGGTCGGAGTCCTCTTTGCAATTCACATTACTATGTTTTTAGAAAGGAACCAAGATCTTTTTCCAAAATTTACTCAATGAACTCTGGGTTTTCACAAAGTGCAGGACAAGCCATTCCATCAGATTGTGTTATCAACAGCAAGATATACCTACTTACATGTTGGAAGTTACTATATTGCATTTTGTTAAAAGATGAGACATAATAATTATAATCAGTAGATAATATTTACATCTGAATATTATTGGTAACAGAATAAATAGCAGAAGAATACTGCAGATTAAATCATGCTGTAATAGATGAGACCCTAAATGTTGGCTACTGGCCCTTTAAGTGTTAGCATTGCTTTTGTGGTAGCGCTATCTGGACTCTTTGGGTTGTCCCTACCCTAAATCCTAAACTCAACCCCTAGCCTAACCCCAACCTAAACCATAACCCTTACCTAACCTTAACCCTAACGTTAACCCTTACCGTAACCATTTTAAATGTCAACTTCTATGGGGTAACGTGAGAGTTGGGACGTCCCAAGGATTCCAGATAGCAAGGACCTTGATTTTGTACCCTATCTTGTGATTCTCATCAAATATGTTGCTGTTGCTGTGGCTTCAAACCCCACAATCGAATAAACAGCTGATGAAGCTCTCTTAGCCTATATATTTACATATTGCAAACAAATAACCTGAACATCATGTCAGTACAAAACTCATATTTTGGCATTTCTGTGCATCCTTGACAATTGATAATCAATATCCAAAAACAGCACACGTTTTTTTCCACCCACCTGGACATCATCATCTTCTCTCTTTTGTGGCACCAATGTCAGGGGTTATGGCTGGGAGAACGGTGTGGCAGTAGTCTAGTGTGTACTACGGGAAAAGGGTCAAGCAAAACCTGCTGAGCTTTGCCTTCACATTGCCCCAAACAAAGGGAACCGGACAGCGGAATTCAAGCGAACCAAACTCTCGAGATGATCTCGGTTTGGTTCACTTCTGGGTCTCTTTTGAGGGCTGTGAGTCCCTTTGGCGTGCTCAAGCACTTAAGCGAACTGCACAGAGTTCACAAGAATTGGCTGAAAGGAACCAAGTGTGAAAACACCCTAAAATTAGTAGAAAATGACTTAAATAGGGATCTTCTCAAGTTAGTAACCTCCATTCATTTTAGTGATCAGATGGTCACTATAGTATGTTTCTATTTTTTTTTGGGGGGTAGATCAGCTTTAATAGTGCAGAAATATTGTAGCTTCCATCACTGTAATTGTCTGCATCATTTCCAATCCCCCATATATATCTTTTGTAAATATATATATACATATATATTTTTATATATATTTACCCCTCCCCTAATCTAATTGGAGTAAACTAATGGACAACACTTAGAGTTGTACTTCCAGCTTATACATACTATATTCATTTTACGGACACACTGTATTTTACAATAGTTATATTTTGTTTGTTTTTAATCTTACCCTTCAGCTACCATCAACCCCTCCCATCTGTCTCATAACACCACCCATTTTTGGCGTTGACTAGGAGGTAGCCTAGTGGTTAGAGCGTTGGGCCAGTAATCGAATCCCTGCACTTACAAGGTATAAATCTGTCGTTCTGCCCCTGAACAAGGCAGTTAACCTACTGTTCCTAGGCTGTCATTGTAAATTCAAATGTGTTCTTAACTGACTTGCCTGGTTAAATTAAAAAATATTTGCCATGTATTTTTCAACTGTACTGTTATGATTCACAAAAGTTCTGAACCTTTCTATGCTCATAGTTTCTATAGATTGTAAATTAAATATTTTAGCTAAAAGTATCGTATTATTGATCGATTGACTATGACTTTTCAAATCACCCAAATAGTACTATTTTCAGAGTTAGCTCCAGGTAAATGTTGCACTTCTTCAACCATTCCTAGACTGCAATATTTTTGCAATCTATGTGGCACAACTGTCAATTTTTTGGTCCTTAAATGAAACTTGTATACTTTTTTATTTATCACAATTTTCTTCAACCAATTTTGATCTTTAATGCAGGGCCAACAAAGAAGTGTATTACATTTTCCCTCTTCCACTTGCCTCTTCCATATCTGTGGTAATGCTGCAATTAGTTGGTTGTAATTTTGGGTAGAGCAGCTTTTCCATATATTTCTGTTAGCTGCATGTGTGACATAACACCAACAGTCCTATTCATGATATAATTTACAAAGATAACTTTTGAAAACCTTTTTTTAAATCATGTTTTTTATATCAATTAGTATGTTTGTTAGTTTGTTTTTCTTCCACCAATCGTAGTGCATAAACCTATAAAACATGTGTGTGTGTGTGTGTGTGTGTGTGTGTGTGTGTGTGTGTGTGTGTGTGTGTGTGTGTGTGTGTGTGTGTGTGTGTGTGTGTGTGTGTGTGTGTGTGTGTGTGTCAGCAGTGCAGCTAGACTGAGTGAGCAGCAGATTAAACAGAACAAAAATATATTACCTTTGACCTTTAGAATTAACCTCTGGAGTGTGTGTGTGTGTGTCCCATATAATCAGCAGCAGTTACACTACCACAACACACCTATTGAGTTTCAGTGTAATAATGAGTTGTGTTGGCATCATTCCTGATCCCTAGGGTATACTTGTTATTCATCATCAGTCTTGATTAAATAATGGACACAGAAAAAGCTGTCCTGATCACTCCAAAAGTCACCAGAAGGGGAAGGTAGCCATTTTGAATAGAATAACTAAAATGATCCAACCTGCATTGTCCCAGGTTTGTTTGTACTTCAGCAATCTTGTCTGACTATCATTGTTAGGCCATATAAGACAACAATAGTCAGGAGTTAGATCAGAGGGGTAAGATCAATGCAATACAAAGAGGAGGAAATGAAAGAGAACATTTTAAATAGAAAAACACCTCAGAATCCAGTTTGTTCTTTAGCCAACTACTCTGACTATAGTTGTTATGCCATATCCGATTATTGCCCTAGCTACAGTGGGGCAAAAAAGTATTTAGTCAGCCACCAATTGTGCAAGTTCTCCCACTTAAAAAGATGAGAGAGGCCTGTACTTTTCATCATAGGTACACTTCAACTATGACAGACAAAATGAGGAAAGAAAATCCTGAAAATCACATTGTAGGATTTTTTATGAATTTATTTGCAAATTATGGTGGAAAATAAGTATTTGGTCAATAACAAAAGTTTATCTCAAAACTTTGTTATATACCCTTTGTTGGCAATGACAGAGGTCAAATGTTTTCTGTAAGTCTTCACAAGGTTTTCACACACTGTTGCTGGTATTTTGGCCCATTCCTCCATGCAGATCTCCTCTAGAGCAATGATGTTTTGGGGCTGTTGCTGGGCAACACAGACTTTCAACTCCCTCCAAAGATTTTCTATGGGGTTGAGATCTGGAGACTGGCTAGGCCACTCCAGGACCTTGAAATGCTTCTTACGAAGCCACTCCTTCGTTGCCCGGGCGGTGTGTTTGGGATCATTGTCATGCTGAAAGACCCAGCCACGTTTCATCTTCAATGCCCTTGCTGATGGAAGGAGATTTTCACTCAAAATCTCACGATACATGGCCCCATTCATTCTTTCCTTTTCACGGATCAGTCGCCCTGGTCCCTTTGCAGAAAAACAGCCCCAAAGCATGATGTTTACACCCCCATGCTTCACAGTAGGTATGGTGTTCTTTGGATGCAACTCAGCATTCTTTGTCCTCCAAACACGACGAGTTGAGTCTTTACCAAAAAGTTATATTTTGGTTTCATCTGACCATATGACATTATCCCAATCTTCTTCTGGATCATCCAAATGCTCTCTAGCAAAATTCAAACGGGCCTGGACATGTACTGGCTTAAGCAGGGGGACACGTCTGGCACTGCAGGATTTGAGTCCCTGGCGGCGTAGTGTGTTACTGATGGTAGGCTTTGTTACTTTGGTCCCAGTTCTCTGCAGGTCATTCACTAGGTCCCCCTGTGTGGTTCTTGGATTTTTGCTCACCGTTCTTGTGATCATTTTGAACCCACGGGGTGAGATCTTGCGTGGAGTCCAAGATTGAGGGAGATTATCAGGGGTTTTGTATGTCTTCCATTTCCTAATAATTGCTCCCACAGTTGATTTCTTCAAACCAAGCTGCTTACCTTGTTTGTAGGGGACCAAATACTTATTTTCCACCATAATTTGCAAATAAATTCATAAAAAATCCTACAGTGTGATTTTCTGGATTTTTTTCTGATTTTGTCTGTCATAGTTGAAGTGTACCTATGATGAAAATCATCTTTTTAAGTGGGAGAACTTACACAATTGGTGGCTGACTAAATACTTTTTTTGCCCCACTGTATATCTGTTGTTTTATCTGTGCCTGAAACAAAAAATGAAAAGTGTTATGGCAATAGTCATGTTAAGAATTAGATCAAGTTCACACTGTCCATGGTTCCCATATGATCTGTGGAGTGCACCAATTTTATGTTTCACTTCAAGCTAGTAATACATATAGTCTCATTCTTTAGTACAGTATATTATGGATGTGGTTTGATATTTAATCAGACATCTACAGTTGAAGTCGGAAGTTTACATACACTTAGGTTATGAGTCATTAAAACTATTTTTTTCAACCAGTCCACACATTTCTTGTTAACAAACTATAGTTTTGGCAAGTTGGTTAGGACATCTACTTTGTGCATGACACAAGACATTTTTCCAACAATTGTTTACAGGCAGATTATTTCACATATAACTCCCTGTATCACAATTCCAGTGGGTCAGAAGTTTACATACACTAAGTTGACTGTGCCTTTAAACAGCTTGGAAAATTCCATAAAATTATGTCATGGCTTTAGAAGCTTCTGATAGGCATCATTTGAGTCAATTGGAGGTGTACCTGTGGATGTATTTCAAGGCCTACCTTCAAACTCAGTGCCTCTTTGCTTGACATCATGGGAAAATCAAAAGAAATCAGCCAAGACCTCCACAAGAAATTGTAGACCTCCACAAGTCTGGTTCATTCTTGGGAGCAATTTATACACAATGGGACCATAAGCCGTCATGCCGCTCAGGAAGGAGATGCGTTGTCTTCTAGAGATTAATGCATGTTGGTGCAAAAAGTGCAAATCAATCCCAGAACAACAGCAAAGGACCTTGTGAAGATGCTGGAGAAAACAGGTACAAACGTATCTATATCCACAGTAAAACGAGTCCTATATAACCTGAAAGGCCGCTCAGCAAAGAAGAAGCCACTGCTCCAAAACCACCATAAAAAGCCAGACTACGGTTTGCAACTGCACATGGGGACAAAGATTGTACTTTTTGGAGAAATGTCCTCTGGTCTGAACAAAAAGAGAACTGTTTGGCCATAATGACCATCGGTATGTTTGGAGAAAAAAGGGGATGCTTGCAAGCCAATGAACACCATCCCAACTGTGAAGCATGGGGGTGGCAGCATCATGTTTGGGGGTGCTTTGCTTCAGGAGGGACTGGTGCACTTCACAAAATAGATGGCATCATGAGGCAGGGAAATTATGTGGATATATTGAAGCAACATCTCAAGACATCAGTCAGGAAGTTAAAGCTTGGTCGCAAAGGGTCTTGAAAATGGACAATGACCCCAAACATACTTCCAAAGTTTTGACAAAATGGCTTAAGAACAACAAAGTCAAGGTATTGGAGTGGCCATCACAAGGCCCTGACCTCAATCCTATAGAACATTTGTGGGCAGAACTGTAAAAGCGTGTTAGAGCAAGGAGGCCTACAAACCTGACTCAGTTACACCAACTCTGTCAGGAGGAATGGGCCAAAATTCACCCAACTTATTGTGGGGAGCTTGTGGAAGGCTACCTGAAACATTCGACCGAAGTTAAACAATTTAAAGTCAATGCTACCAAATACTAATTGAGTGTATGTAAACTTCTGACCCACTGGGAATGTGATGAAAGAAATAAAAGCTGAAATAAATCATTCTCTCTACTATTATGCTGAAATTTCACATTCTTAAAATAAAGTGGTGATCCTAACTGACCTATGACACGGAATTTTTACTGGGATTAAATGTCAGGAATTGTGAAAAACTGAGGTTAAATGTATTTGGCATAGATGTATGTAAACTTCCGACTTCAACTGTATGTGTCCGAAGTCAGAATCAAATAGTCTTTGCAATAATAACATGTTTTCTGTGGTAGAACAGACAATGCAATCGGAAAGTATTCAGACCCCTTGACGTTTTCCACATTTGTTACATTACAGCCTTATTCTAAAATATATATTTTTTAAATGTCTCATCAATTTACACACAATACACCATAATGACAAAGTGAAAACTGGTTTTTAGAAATTTTAGCAAATGTATTAAACATAAAAAGTGTGTACCTTATTTACATAGGTATTCAGACCCTTTGCTATGAGACTAGAAAATTGAGCTCAGGTGCATCCCGTTTCCATGGATTATCCTTGAGATGTTTCTACAACTTGATTGTAGTCCACCTTGGGTAAATTCAATTGATTGGACATGATTTGGAAAGGCACACACTATATAAGGTCCTACAGTTAACATTGTATGTCAGAGCAAAAACCAAGCCATGAGGTCGAAGGAATTGTCTGTAGAGCTCTGAGACAGGATTGTGTCGAGGCACAGATCTGGGGAAGGGTACCAGAAATTTCTGAATCATTGAAAGTCCCAAGAACACAGAGGCCTCCATCTTTCTTAAATAGAATAACTATGGAACCACCAACACTCTTCTTAGAGCTGGCCTCCCGGCCAAACTGAGCAATCGGGGGAGATGGGCCTTGGACAGTGTGGTGACCAAGAACCCAATGGTCACTCTAACAGAGCTCCAGAGTTCCTCTGTGGAGATGGGAGAACCTTTCAGAAGGACAACAATCTCTGCAGCACTCCACCAATCAGGCATTTATGGTAGAGTGGCCAGAGTGGCCAGAAAGCCACTCCTCAGTAAAAGGCACATGACAGCACACTTGGAGTTTGCCAAAAGGCACCTAAAGACTCTCAGACCATGAGAAACAAGATTCTCTGGTCTGATGAAACCAAGACTGAACTCTTTGGCCTGAATGCCAAACGTCACATCTGGAAGAAACTTGGCTCCATCCCTACGGTGAAGCATGGTGGTGGTAGAATCATGCTGTGGGGATGTGTTTCAGCGGCAGGGACTGGGAGACTAGTCAGGTAAGATGAACTAGTCAGGTAAGAGATCCTTGATGAAAACCTGCTCCATGGAGAAGGTTCACCTTCCAACAGGACACAATCCTAAGCACACACTACCTACTGGAGAGCTCTTATTTGTCTATCCATTCAGCATCATTCAGCATCATTCACACCCTCTTAAGCTTTAACCCTACCCATCTCTTTAAGGGTTGATCATTCTGTCCTAACAACAGCAGTGAAGCACTCAAGCTAACTGGCTAATGTTGGCTAGCTTACTAGCTACAATACTTCCAAACACAAATGAGAGAACCACTCACTGACCAGTTTACCATATTCAATGTGTATTGAGCGTCAGTAAATTCATCAGTTATTCTGTGCTTTGGTACACTCAGACGAGAGTGCTCTGAAATCGGAGTATATAGCCAGAGCGAATTTACCAGCTACGTCTATCAACAATTGTCGCAATGACATTCTATTGAAGTGGTTACTTGCATAGTGGAGTTTTTTGTTGACTTGTAGCTAGCTAGCTAAGAAATGAACCATAATCTCAACTCATGAAGTTACTACCCTGCATGAATCTGCAGGTAGAAAACCAACCAGATTCAATGTTAGCTAGCTAACATTAGGCTATAACTAGCAAAGTAAATGGCTCTGAGATACAAATAATATTACTACACAGATCATACATGTAACGTTAACTAGCTAACATAACAGCAGTCAAGCACCCAAGCTAACTGGCTAATGTTGGCTAGCTTGCAGGCTACTTCTAGACACAAATGAGCGAACAGCTTGCTGACCATTTTACTCACCCTATTGAAATGGATGCTTGTATTGTAGAGTCTGTTGTTAAAACTTCTTATGGCTTGGGGACAGTATTTCGACGTCTGGATTAGAAGTGTGCCCAAAGTAAACTGCCTGTTACTCGGGCCCAGAAGCTAGGATATGCATATAGAAAACACTCTAAAGTTTCCAAAACTGTTAAAATAATGTCTGTGAATATAACAGAACTGATATGGCAGGCGAAAACCTGAGGAATATCTATCCAGGAAGTGGGATTTTTTTGATGTGGATATTTTCAATTGAATACCTATAGAGTATCTAATGGGTAGGACCCAGATTGCAGTTCCTATGGCTTCCACTAGATGTCAACAGTCTTTAGACATTGTTTCAGGCTTGTTTTCTGAAAAATGAAGACGAATGAGACCTTTCTGTCAGTGGACTGTAGAATCATGCAGTGCTGGTTTGCGCACGTGACCGAGTGTGGGCCCTTCGTTGTTTTTCCTTTCTATTGAATACGCTATTATCCGGTTGAAATATTATCGATTATTTAGACAACTGACAACCTGAGGATTAATTATAAACATCGTTCGACATGTTTCGACGAACTTTACTGGTACTATTAGGATGTATTCGTCTGCATGTTTTGACCGCCTTTGAGCCAGTGGATTACTGAACAAAATGCGCCAACACAACAGAGTTTTTGGGATATAAAGAGGGACTTTATCGAACAAAATGAACATTTATTGTGTAGCTGGGACTCTTGTGACTGCAACCATATGAAGATCTTCAAAGGTAAGTGATTCATTTTATCGCTATTTCTGACTTTTGTAATTCCTTTTGTAAAATATTTGTATGCTTTTGTAAGCGGGGCACTGTCCTCGGATAATCGCATGGTATGCTTTCACCGTAAAGCCTTTTTGAAATCTGACAAAGTGGCTGGATTAACAAGAAGTTCATCTTTAAACCGATGTATAACACTGAATGTTTGTTATGACTATTTCTGTATTTTGAATTTGGTGCTCTGCAATTTCACAGGATGTTGTCTAGGTGGGTCGCTAGCGGAACACCTGCGCCAGAAAGGTTAAGACATGTAGCTAGCTAGCTAAACAATTAACCATAATCCCAACTCATTATGTCACTACCCTATATGAATCTGCAGGATGCTAACCAACCAGGTTCAATGTTAGTTAGCTAACATTAGGCTATTAGGAATTGACATAGAGGCAGGGAAAGAGACCGTCAGCAAAACTATTTTTAAGGTCAATGGCATCATGAACTTTACCTCGTACAAGGGTATTTTAGCTAAAAACCTGGTTGCCTCTGCCAGGAGGCTGAAATTCGGCCGCAAGTGGATCTTACAGCAAGACAATAACCACAAGCACACATCGAATTCCACAAAGAAATGGTTAATTGACCACAAAATCTAAAATTTGCAATGGCATCTCAGTCTCCAGACTTAAACCCCATTGAAAACCTGTGGTTTGCATTGAAGTGAGCAGTCCATAAGGTCAGACAAATAATATCAAGGATCTGGAAAGATTCTGTATGGATATCATAAATATGACTAATGGAGTTATGTCACACATGCAGAAATTGCAACCAACTAATTGCAGCATTACCACAGAAATGGAAGAGGCAAGTGGAATGGAGAAAAAGTAAGGAACTTGTTTGTCGGTCCTGCCTTAAAGACCAAATTGGTTAATTAAAGAAAATTGTGATAAATCAAAAAGTATCCCCGTTTCATTTAAGGACCCCAAAAATTGACAGCTGTGCCATCACAGCACATCACAAACCGGATGGTGTTCAGAGATAGATGGGAAGGGTTGAGTGGAGCTGAAGGTTGGGACTAAAAACAACAAGATGACTAATGTTCAATATACTATGTCTGAAAAATGTTTATAGGTTCAGAACTTTTGTGAAACAGCACAGTTAAAAATATATGTCAAATAGAAATCAAAGCTGGATGGTCTTCAGATATAGATGGGAGGGGTTGAGGGTACCTGAAGGATGGGATTAAAAACAAACAAAGATAAATATTGTTAAATACACTGTCTGTAAAATGTGTATAGTATGTATAAGCTGGAAGTTGAAACATACGTATTGTTGTCCATTAGTTTACTCCAATAAGGGGAGGGGTGGTAGGGTTAGGAGAAAATCATTTAACTTGTGTAGCACCTGTTTCCATGATGGTGTATTTCATAAGCCTTATTTTTATTTCTCCGGTTAGGTCTAGGCCTACGTTAGCCATTTTTGAGTGAGCTAGGCTAGCCAGGAAAAGTACACTTGGCAACGTATTCTCACGTGGGAGGACGAAACATAAAAGTTTCAGCACCCCACAAATAACAAACAGTTCCCTGAACCACTGGGTGCATGGCTGGTCGTCTGTCTGCCTCACCGTTCACAGAGTGGAATTAGCAAAAAAATACAAGACAACAAGCTCCTGAGTTTGTAAGAAATTTTCAGAATCGAGAGCCGAACCGTGGGTTGAATTTTTTTTTTCATCCATGGAGAACCGCGGATATCCAACCCGATGCAGGACTCTAGAACACGTACACACATACATATACACACATATATTCCCTTGTTGCCAGTAGGGTGAGGGGTCGTCAAAGTGGACCATCACGGATGGGGTTCATCCCAGCACCATGTTTGTTTTTTACTCACCATGTTGTCACCTTAATCCACCATCAAAGAAAACACCTCTTACTCCCTCTATTTTCTTTCTTTCTCTCTCTCATCTTACTCCGTCTGTTTTCTTTCTTTCTCTCTCCTCTTACTCCCTCTATTTTGTCTTGTTTCTGGTTTTCATTTGTTATCCTATACCTCTTTAATTCCCTTCATCTTGTGCCCATTCCAATGATATGAGGTTGTTTATAAGGTTCTAACTTCCTGGTAATCACCCAGGAATGGAATTGTAACCAGGGAGGAATGGATTCCATCAGAACAGTTAAATCTGTCCTTCTCTCTTCCCCCTTACCATGTTCCTACCATTCCATCCATTTCCTTACCGTGTCAAGGGATTAGGCTAAGTACAGCTACAGTATATTACATAATATTCAACTAAATTACTACATATGAATATATACTGTACCTTAGACTGTTTTTCTAGTGTATAAAGGATTGTAGAACAGCATGTGTTACTCTGTTCTACAGCAGCAGCTGATACTGATTCCAGAACATCCATATATACTGCAGGAGCATAGGCTAAGGTTCTATAGCAGCTGATTCTGATGTTAGGACAGCATCTTCCTAGTCTGGGTCTGTTTCTTCCAGTTTCTTTCTTGTTCCTTGCCAACTCCTAATGGACTTGTTGTGACAATGACAGAAATGGGGTTTGGCAAAAGCATGAAGCGTTTTGGCAACAGCATAAACAGGCAACATGGCTTGCATCTTCCCACAGCAATGACACATTCAAAGTGCACATCTGTTTTCTGAGGCCTACAGTTCTTCTACATTCTGACCAGGGCCTACAGGGAATAGGGTGTCATTTGAGACACACTTTATGATTGTTTCCCAAGCTTTGGGTCCAGTGTTAACCCAGAGGGACAGGGCCTCAAACAGTGTCCTTCGGTGGCGAACCCTCTTCTTCTATTGTCCAGACGTAGAATGGCCTGACTTTGGCCCCCCCAGACATAGCCTTGAGCAGTCGAAAGAAAATTTGTCTTCCGACTAAAAACAAAACAAAACAAAATAGAACGAAAACAGACGGATGGTTCTTTTTCCTGTAAGAAATGTGTGCATGTGAGTGTGCACATACATATCCGTGTGTATTTGTCTGACCCATTCAACTCTCAGAGAAAACTCAAATGACCACCTGCAGAGGACAAGGCAATTTCCCTATCATCATTCCTATCAAGCTACAGCATAATTATATTCAAGTTGTTGGGAAAGAGAGATACGGTAAAGATGTTTTTAAGCTCTCGCTAGGCCTAACCTCTGGCTATGTATGCATCCCAAATGGCACTCTATTCCTATAGTGCACTTATGATAACAGCCCTATGGGATTTGGTCAAAAGTAGGAAACTATGTAAAGTAGGGAATAGGGTGCCGTTTGGGACGCACTCTATAGAGTAGATCCCAGTCAAATATGATTTGATGGTTGGTTAATAGTTGAGATATTCCTTCTGGGATCCTTGGGACGTCCCTACCCCATGGAAGATTACATCTACAAAGGTTAAGGTTAGATAAGGGTTAAGGTTAGGGTAGGGGTTAAGGTTAGGATTAGGGTTAAGGGTAGGGACGTCCCAAGGACAGCGGTAACCTCGTGGAGATGGGTTGAAGCCAGCGATAATGATTTCCATACAAATAGCCGCCTTCATGGTTTACTGTTCATTTGATACTTAGCCACAGTAAATTGTATGGTTTGAGGAAACCTATTAAAGAAAACATTATAGTAATTCAAATGTTAAGTCTTCTTTCCCGTCTCTCCCTCTCATCTCCCACATGCCATTTTCTCTCTCTGTCCCCTCCCCCTTCTCGGAGTACATTGTAAATGATATCAAGTAATTCAGTTCTTAGCTGTGATTGGTACTATGTGTAATGCCTCCAAGTAATAGCACATTAATCATTCTCCCTCCCTCCCTCCCTCCCTCCCTCCCTCCAGGGGGACCATACGTGGGCGACCATGCTGGGCCAGAGTGTGCGTCTGCAGCCGGTGCCTATCCAGAGCCTATCTGAACTGGAGAGAGCTAGGCTGCAAGAGGTAGCCTGCTACCATCTCGGGGAGCGGGACCTTGACTTCAACATCAGCATCCCCAAAGGTACACAAGGGCTTAGTTGCTATATGGCCAGACCAGAAAGGACGACAGATATATGTATACAGTGCTGGGCTCTGTCTAGATCGTAAAGCTCTTCAAAGCTCAATTGGGGTTTGAATCTGGAGGAGAGGGACCTCGAATTCAACATCAGCATCCCCAGTGGTATAGAGGAAGTAGTAGTTACTATATGGCCATGGTAGAAAGGACATATATATGTGGTGCTATATGACATTGAAGTCCCCAAAGGTATGCAAGTGAGGAGCATTTACTATGGCCATGTTAGAAAGGACGGACTGAAATATATAGTCGGCGTCCTGAAAAAGTATTGTATCTCTCTTCTTGGTGATTTTAATTTCTTAGACATAACACTTTTTATAAAATTCCTGAAAATATTTCATTTTGCTCATCCTGGTCTAGATTGTAGAGCTCTTCACTATGCAGTACATGGCATTTAACAAGGTGAAGAATGATAGCGATAGGGACATGATACAGTTGAAGTCTGAAGTTTACATACACTTAGGTTGGAGTCATTAAAACTCGTTTTTCAACCACTCCACAAATTTCTTGTTTACTAACTATAGTTTTGGCAAGTCGGTTAGGACATCTACTTTGTGCATGACAAGTAATTTTTCCAACAATTGTTTACAGACAGATTATTTGTATAATGAAGAAGTTACAGGTCTGTGAGAGCCAGAAATCTTGCTTGTTTGTAGGTGACCAAATACTTATTTTCCACCGTAATTTGCAAATATATTAATAAAAAATCCTACAATGTGATTTTCTGGATTTTTTTTTCTCATTTTGTCTGTTATAGTTGAAGTGTACCTATGATGAAAATTACAGGCCTCTCTCATCTTTTTAAGTGGGAGAACTTGCACAATTGGTGGCTGACTAAATACTTTTTTGCCCCACTGTATATCAACATAACCTGAAATTCCGCTCAGCAAGGAAGAAGCCACTGCTCCAAAACCGCCATGAAAAAGCCAGACTACGGTTTGCAACTGCACATGGGGAGAAAGATTGTACTTTTTGGAGAAATGTCCTCTGGTCTGACGAAACAAAAATAGAACTGTTCGGCCATAATGACCATCATTATGTTTGATGGTCTTACAAGCCAAGACCATGTTGAAAAGTCTTGCAAGCCGGAGAACACCATCCCAACCGTGAAGCACGGGGGTGGCAGTATCATGTTGTGGGGGTGCAGGAGGAACTGGTGCACTTCACAAAATAGATGGCATCATGAGGCAGGGAAATTATGTGGATATATTGAAACAACATCTCAAGACATCAGTCAGGAAGTTAAAGCTTGGTCGCAAAGGGGTCTTCCAAATGGACAATGACCAAGCATACTTCCAAAGTTGTGACAAAATGGCGTAAGAACAACAAAGTCAAGGTATTGGAGTGGCCATCACAAGGCCCTGACCTCAGTCCTATAGAACATTTGTGGGCAGAACTGTAAAAGCGTATGTGAGCAAGGAGGCCTACAAACCTAACTCAGTTACACCGACTCTGTCAGGAGGAATGGGCCAAAATTCACCCAACTTATTGTGGGAAGCTTGTGGAAGGCTACCCAAAACGTTTGACCCACGTTAAACAATTTAAAGGCAATGCTACCAAATACTAATTGAGTGTATGTAAACTTCTGACCTACTGGGAATGAGATGAAAGAAATAAAAGCTGAAATAAATCATTCTCGCTACTATTATGCTGACATTTCACATTCTTAAAATAAAGTGGTGATCCTAACTGACCTGGAATGACAGGGAATTTTTACTTTTTTACTTGGATTAAATGTCAGGAATTGTGAAAAACTGAGTTTACATGTATTTGGCTAAGGTGTATGTAAACTTCCGACTTCAACTGTATATGATATAAAAGCCCACTACATGTTTTCTGCTCATTCCACCACCACTCCCAGACTGTATTACCTCAATAAGTCTGAGTGAATTTTACAGTACAGCTCAGATATAGTCTTACAATTTAAGATGAAAGAGTAGGAGTCAGAAGATTAGATACAAAATGAAGATAAGAGTTTAAGTCAAAAAGCAACAATAGTAGGAGTAAGACGGGTAAAGAAGAGTAGGAGTAAGAAGAGTACTGTAGGAGTAAGATAAGTGTGAGTAAGAAGAGTACTGTAGGAGTAAGATGAGTGGGAGTAAGAAGAGTACTGTAGGAGTAAGATGAGTGGGAGTAAGAAGAGTACTGTAGGAGTAAGATGAGTGGGAGTAAGAAGAGTACTATAGGAGTAAAAATACTAGGAGTAAGAAGAGTACTGTAGGTGTAAAAATATTAGGAGTAAGAAGAGTACTGTAGGAGTTTTTTATTTGACCTTTATTTAACTAGGCAAGTCAGTTAAGAACAGATTCTTATTTTCAATGATGGCCAAGGAACAGTGCCTTGTTCAGGGGCAGAACGACATATTTTTTTGTCTTATCAGCTCAGAGGATTCAATCTTGCAACCTTTCGGTTACTAGTCCAATGCTCTAACCACTCGGCTACCTGCCGCCACAGAGTAAGAAGAGTACTGTAGGAGTAAGAAGCTTCTGATTCTGAGGGGTCTTAGCGTGCTTACATTCCTCTCTCGTGTCACCCTGGGTTACATAAGAGGCATTAGTCTGATCTCAGTGCTTCTACATGTAGTCCACGCAGAGACAGAAGAGGAAGCGAGACACCGCACTCATTGTTTTTTTCTGGTTCAATAAAAGTCAATAAACTAAGTAGACCAGACCCAGCTGCTATTGCATTGGTGTCTATGGGAGACCCACCCCATTAAGTAGACCGGAACAAACAAATGTTTTCCATGGTAAACGGCCTGAGTGAACTCTCTTCATTTATCCACCATCTTTGGTCTATGTTCATACCGTTAACCTCTCAACCTTTTCAACCTTTGACCCCTGACCACTCTCTAGTCAGTGCTATGTAGTTTACGCTACTTAAGATAAGCAGACTGACAAGTCCATTGGTCAAAACAAGAGGATGACATTTAAACATTATAAAACATCTATTTTAATTTATTTATTGTGTGATTATATATATATATATATTACCTTGAACTAAAATAAAAGAAGGAATAGTGTCGAGTCTACTCACAAATTCAACTAATTGTAAAGTGCAACATTTTGCTCACAAAGACCTTCATCAAGACCTACTGTATTTTATCCAGCTCATCCATTCCTTTTGCCTCCATTGTGGACTGTTTATCCTGAAGTAAAACAGGAGAATGGACTCCCACACGCTGTATAAATGGTCAAATTAAACGTGTTCCAAAGTGTAACGGTTTCACTCACAGTTGTTAGGAATGGAGGTCTGTTAGAATAGACTAGAATACAGATGTGGGATCTTAATTTGATCACTATTTTGTTGCCCCTCAGTAAGGCATAGTCGCCGTCACACAGTTGCTATACAACCGTACTGTACATCATAGAGCATTCAAATGTGTTACAGTTACAGCATGTAACCAGTCATGGATGGAACCCAAAAAAAATCTGTCAAACATTTATAATCAGTTTTCACCTAATCTGTTCCAGTACATTCTAATTATATGTCAATAATTCATTCTTTACAGAATCTTGAAATCTAATATTGTCAAAGTTATTGGACAAGACTATATTTGTAAGACTAAAATAGAAAACATTTTTTACTGCATTTCATTCTCTGTTGAGCTGCAGAATATGTAAATAGAAAACAGTTAAATCAGTCAGTCAGTGTCAGATAACTCTATAGCAGCATGACTCTATATACAATATACTGTATAAATAAATAAAACGCATACAAATATATAACGAAGGGGGCCAGTGTTTATAACTGTCATAGGGAGGGGGATCAGTCAGAGTCTGTAATGTTTGGGAATATTCCTGTCCCTCTCCCTGGGGTGGAGACCTCAAACAGAGTCTCTGTTAGCTAGCCAGCCACCTCCCATGTGTGTTACTGCTGTGTCTTTGTCCCAAATGACACCCAATTTAATTTATAGTGCTCTACTTTTGACCAAAGTCCATAGAGCTCTTATCAAAAGTAGTGCACTATAAAGGGAGTAGTTAGCCACCCAACTCCCCTGGTGTATCAGGCCCACTACTGTTTCAGTGATGGCTCATATATAAAATATGGGAGCGAGTGATGTCTGAGAAAGCACAGTACATCCACGCGCGTGCATGCACACACACACATGCATGCGCACACACATGCATGCGCGCACACATGCACACCCCCCCCCCCCCCCACACACACACACACACACACACACACACACACAGTCTTGTACAACTAATCAGTCCCAGTCCCAACAATTCAGTCCCATTCAATATCCTATGTTCTCTAACCCTAACCCTAAACCTTACCTTAACCCGTACTCTTACCCTTACCCTAACCCCAACCCTAACCTTAACTCTAACCTTAACCCTAATCTTAACTCTAACCTTAACCTTAACCCCAACCCCAACCCCAACCCTACTAACCTTAACTCTAACCTTAACCCTAATCTTAACTCTAACCTTAACCCTAATCTTAACCCTAACCTCCATAACTCTCCCTGCAGAACTCTGGACCAGGCACTGACTCCTGACCTGGGAGTCAGCTCGTACTTATTCTTATCCATTTTCCGATTCTGGGTCTGTATCCCTATTCCCCCCTCATCCTATCCCTGTCCTCCACCCTCAGACCTTTCCCAGACCCCTGTTCCTATCCCCCAACAGATACAGAACCCCAGATTATATCCATCACCAGCACCTTCTCAGACATAAACAGACTCCTTCATTCTAGACTCAAAGACGCTTTCACCCAAACACAACGTACATTTCCCCCACTCCAGGAATTCAGACATTTATCAGCTTTTCGCTGAAACCCCAACCTAAGGGATCTTTAAATTTTTGTAAAATGTTCCAATAAGCCCACTCCAAAACCCCTATTGAACAACAGTACCATAGACAACTTCAACACATTCAAAATCCACATGCACCAACCTCCAGTCCTATCCCACAACTCATGACCATTCAGAGCACCAACACTGTTTATGCAATAATATGTACATTATGCCGCAACATTTATATAGGAGAAACCAGTCACACAGTCTTGACACACCTCAAACAGCACCTCTACACAATTGAAAAAAAAAAATATTACAAACATATTACAAACACACACTTTCAAATCCACCCAACAACCTCCCTCCACATCACCGGTCTGGAGATGAAAGCCTCCTGGACCATAGGCCAGAGAAGAGCAGCTGAATCCATATGGATATCCAAATGTAAGACCTTGGCTCCACTTGGTATGAATGTTAAGAAGTAGTATAAAGTACTGACAGTGGGAGTTGGTGAGGGCCTAATTAAGAGAGCTGGAAGTTCAATAAAAAATAATGTATTTAATTGCTTAATCTGGTTTTGTATTTTTTTATATTTTGCATTGAATTTTATTATATTATGCACTTTAACATAGCACGTAATCCCTTCATCCTTTTTGGGGCGATTTCCAATTATGTACTTACTTAATTAAGTATTTATTTAATTATTCCAGTATGCATGTTTTATTGTGATTTTTTTATGAAATTTGGTTTAGAATTAAACCTTTTTACTCTCAAGACTTTATTGATAATTATCTTCCTCCTGTATTTGAACTGTTGAGGGTGACCCCTTGGAGCTCTCGGCCTCTCATGTTCTCCCACCCTCTCAAGACCGGTCAGATGTACAACACAGAAACAGGGCAGAAAGTTGCAATAGGCCCGTGGAAGGTTTGATACCAACATAAACATAAACCCTCTTAAACCTAACCCTAACATTAACCCAAAAACCTAACCTTCACCCTAAACCTATCCCTAGCTCCTGACCCTAAAACTAACCCTAGCTCCCAACCCTAACCCTTAACGTAATTATAACCCTAACACTAATTCTAACCTTAACACTAAACCCCCTAGAAAAAGCATTTGTCCTCGTGGGGAAAAAACAAAATGTCCCCAGTTGGTCAAATTTTTGTTTGTTTACTTTCGGTAGTTAAACACATCCACACACACTGAAGACTCATATTATGGGAGCTATCTGCCTGAGGGACGGAGGGAGGTCGCCATAGGTTTCTGTTCTGATCCCGCTGTTTGAGCCAATACCAGAACCTCTAGTTTATTTTGACAGTGTGTGCGTGTGCATGCGTGTGTGTTTGTTTGTTGTTGGTTTCCTGGCTACGCCTTGGCTATGCTTGATGGATGGATTCTTTCGGAAATCTCTGTTCTTCGCAGTCAGAGTGGTGCTTATATGGCAAGTCTGGAGACTGTTTTTTTACGTCTCATTTTCTCATGGATATAGGAAACAATCCCACAGGGTCTGTCATTATTTTCTTGCTTCCTTTCTTTCTCTTGCATGCTATTTCTGTCTTTCTGTTTCTTTCTCTCTCAGCCCCAATTGGGCCTATCTTTCAGATTATTTGCTTTGCCTAAATCTATCTCTCTCCACTCTGTGTGTATATGTGTGTGTCGGTCCTCTAATCTTAAAGTGTGCAAGCCATTGGCAAACACACACACACACACACACACATCCTCTAATCTTAAAGTGTGCACTCCATATGCAAACACACACACACACACACACTGAGTACATTTCATGTAGGAATACACACACACGGAGCGTTGAGTTTGCTCAAAGATTAACCCTTGCTCTGGCATGTGCCGAGTGGGAGGAGACGATTGCTGTGGAAATAAACTTTAATTTCCTGTAGTCATGGGAATTTGACCCCCTTTAAACCTTTGACACACACACACGCGCACACACATTCACACACACAAACAAACCTCTTCACATGGGGATTTGACTGCTCGGATCATTTACATTTCAAGGCCTTCAAAACTCCTATCCGGTCAGCCCTTAAGGATGAAGCTGCATCTAAACACTGGTGTAGAGTCCGTTCTGTTGTTTTCCCATTAGTGGTGAGGATTGGGATTCTGTGAGTTTAAGCTGATCCTAGATCTGTGCCCAGGCCCAATCATGTTGAGAGAAACAAAGAAAAATACCTTCTAGTCATGGAAGATCAAGGATTCTGCAACAAACCAGTCCTGAACAGCAAAGGCGTGCTACCTTACAAACACACACACACACAGACTGTACACACGACTGTGATCTTTAAAGCCCCAAAACCCAAACAGTGATGTCTTCCAGAAAAAGCTCGTCAGAGGATGTTTAGGTTGTAAAATCACATCCTTGATCTGCATGTAGTTTCTCTGGTGTCACCCTCTGGCTAAAGGCTACAAAGGCAGTACAGGAGGCTGTGGCCTATACAAACACACACGCAAAGACTTGATGTTGTAAAAGGTCTATTCTTAGTAATGCCTGAATTGAGGAATAGATGTAATTCTCAGGAAAGCAACTTGCAGCAGTGCGTTGGTGGGGCGTGCGTGTGGACATGCGCTTTCTTCTTCTCTTGTTTGGTCTTTACATGGGTGGAGATTTTGTGCTAATATTCGGTCCCGGTTTACATGTGTGTATGTTTGCTTAAGCATCGTTTATGGTTCCGTTTTTACAAGGACACAATATGGTGGGAGGAGTAGGAGACAACCCAACATTACAGAGGCTGTTTCCCAAATGGCGCCCTATCCCCGGGATCAGGTCACTCCAACCCTGTTCCCGGAGAGCTACCGTCCTGTAGGTTTTCACTCCAAACCCAATCTAGTGCACCTGATTCTAATAATTAACTGATTGATCATCTGAATCAGGGGTTGGAGCAAAAAGCTACAAGAGCATAGCTCTTCAGGAACAGGGTAGGGGAGTTTTGACCAGGACCGATAGGGCGTAGTGCACGATACTGTATATAGGGAATAGGGTGTCATTTGGGATGTAAATTCAAATAAACTGCAAATAAGACGCAGATTATAAAGAAAGACAGTTAAAACGTCATCAGGCAAATGGTACATCGCTCTTCACTCTCATGAACAAACAACATATTTTTGTTTCTTTTTGTCTTTTTTAACTACCTTTTTGTTTTTTTGTCCACTTTTTTCCAGAAATCCGTAAGAGGAGAAAATCGCTCAGAAGGAAGTTTGACTCCTTCTCCAAAGAAAAGAAAGAGAAAGAGCGAGGTAAGGTCGCCCCCTCCCCCATAAACTAGATGATGAAGTGTCGAAATCTTCCACCGTGTGGCTGCATCCCAAATGGCACCCTATATAGTGCACTATGTAGGAAATAGGGTGCTGTTAAGGACACCTACCTATGACTCAGCACTCTTTGTTAAAACTGAAGACTACATGCCATACCTCAGAAGGTCAGACAGACCAGAGTCATGTACTTAGATACACAGCTCTGAGACAGACTAACCGCTACTGACGTAGGTCTATATGAGCCTCTACTCCTTCTTGACTAATTGACTAATGACTGTGAAATGATCAACCACTGTTTACGTACAGTACAGTAGCTCCAGTGCTTCTTCTCTATCCCGTAATGAAAATTAAGTGACTAACGCTTGTCAAATCATCAAGCACTGTTGACCTACAGGACAGTAGCTTTTCCACCTCTTCATTGTTTAACAGGGACTAACTGCTTAATGCCTGTGAAATCACTGTGTTGACGACAGTGAGCTCGATTTCAACCCCAAGAAGCAAGGCCCTCTTTGTAGCGTAGATGACTCATTTTTGCAACTTTTGTCTGTTGCAGAAGGTTTAAACACTGCCTCCTGAGTGTAAACACTGATACACTCTCATAAACATTCTCACACACACACGAACTGACAAAACAAGAAAGGCATGTGCACGCAAGCATATGCGTACAGTCTGTCTCTCGCTCTCTCTCTGACACACACACACACACACACACACACACACACACACACACACACACACACACACACTCTCTCTCTCTGACGGACACAAAAGGCATGTGTACACAAGTATATGCGTACACAGTCACTTCACAGTCGCTTTCTCCTTCTCACACACACTGACAAAAAACTAAAAGGCACATGCACACACGTGTACACAGTCTCTCACCCCCTCCTCCCCCCCACACACACTCTGTTATCCTCTCCTTGGCCCAGTCCTGGCCATGTGGAGTGTGATCAGGGAGAATAAAGAGATGTTCTCTTTCTCCTCCAGCTGGTTGCCTTCAGCGCAGGGCCAGCTAGCCAGCCTGTTGTCTTACCAGGGTTAGGGTTGATTAGACTACCCGTGACAGGACAGGGTCTGCTAGCCAGTCTGTTGTATTAGGCCTACCCCAGAACAGTGGCCAGCCAATCTACTTGTTAGCATTAGGGCAAGCTAGCCATCCTGTTACCCAAGCCAATGGCCAACTTGTTAGAATTATGGCTAGAAAGCTAGCCTGTTACCCAGGCCATTAGCCAACGTGTTAGCATTATGGCCAGCTAGCAAACGTTTTACCCAGGCCAGCAGCCAAACTGTTAGCATTATGGCCAGCTAGCCAGCCTGTTACCTAGGCCAGTGACCAGCAGGCCTGCTGTTTTATCTAGGGTTTGTCTGTTGTTTTATCTAGGGTTTGTCTGCTGTTTTGTCTAGGGTTTGTCTGTCCTTTGGTGCTCACAGGTCTGTGTCTGGGTAAATCTCCTAAGATGATAGTACTTAATGCTCAGTCAGAACATTAGGGGTTTGGCAGGGATGGATGAATGGATGAAGGGATGGAGTGGTCGAAAACAAACGAGGGTAAACGAACGCTCAAGTGATCAGAGGCGAGTAGCGTCACTAACGCTAATGCCAACAAATGCTAATTAACCCATAAGACTCTAAGCTCTGTCTAAGCCAGGAGAGGGGAGGTGAGATACTACTAAGCTATATGGAATTGTTTTAAAATGGTCATATCAATGTAAATTTTTCTATTTTATTTTGAATTTTAAATAAATATATACAGTACCAGACAAACACACCTACTCATTCAAGGGGGAATGGTAAGAAAACACTTACATAGCATTGAAGGTCCCCAAGAACACAGTGGCCTCCATCATTCTTAAATGGAATAAGTTTGGAACCACCAAGACTCTTCCTAGAGTTGGCCGCCTGGCCAAACTGAGCAATCGGTGGAGAAGGGCCTTGACAGGGAGGTGACCAAGGACCTGATGGTGACTCTGACAGAGCTCCAGAGTTCCTCTGTGGGGATGGGAGGGAGAACTTTTCAGAAGAACAACCATCTCTGCAGCACTCCACCAATTAGGCCTTTTATGGTAGAATGGCCAGATGGAAGACACTCCTCAGTAAAAGGCACATGACAGCCCTCTTGGAGATCGCCAAAAGGCACCTAAAGGACTCTCAGACCATGAGAAACAAGATTCTCTGGTCAGATGAAACAAAGATTGAACTCTTTTGCCTGAATGCCAAGCGTCTTATCTGGAGGAAACTTGGCACCATCCCTACGGTGAAGCATGGTGGTGGCAGCATCATACTGGGGGGATGTTTTTCAGTGGCAGGGTCTGGGAGACTAGTCAGGATCGAGGGAAAGATGAATGGAGAAAAGTACAGGGAGATCCTTGATGAAAACCTGCTCCAGAGTGCTCAGGACCTCAGACAGGGGCAAAGGTTCACTTTCCAACAAGACAACGACTCTAAGCATACAGCCAAGAGAACGCAGGAGTGGCTTCGGGACAAGTCTCTGAATGTCCTTCAGTGGCCCAGCCTGAGCCTGGGCTTGAACCTGATCAAACATCTCTGGAGAGACTTGAAAACAGCTATGCAGTCACGCTCCCCATCCAACCTGACAGAGCTTGAGAGGATCTGCAGAGAAGAGTGGGAGAAATTCCCCAAATACAAGTGTGCCAAGCTTGTAGCGTCATACCCAAGAAAATGCGAGGCTCTAATAACTGCCAAAGGTGCTTAAACAAAGTACTGAGAAAAGGTTTGGAATATTTATGTAAATATAATACATATACAGTTGAAGTCGGAAGTTTACATACACTTTAGACAAATACATTTAAACTCAATTTTTCACAATTCCTGACATCTAATCCTAGTAGGAATGCCCAATCATAGGTCAGTTAGGATCACCACTTTATTTTAAGAATGTGAAATGTCAGAATAATAGTAGAGAGAATGATTTATTTCAGCTTTTATTTCTTTCATCACATTCCCAGTGGGTCAGAAGTTTACATACACTCAATTAGTATTTGGTAGCATTGCCTTTAAATTGTTTAACTTTGGTCAAACGTTTTGGGTAGCCTTCCACAAGCTTCCCACAATAAGTTGGGTGAATTTTGGCCCATTCCTCCTGACAGAGCTGGTGTAACTGAGTCAGGTTTGTAGGCCTCCTTGCTCGCACAAGTTTTTCAGTTTTGCCCACAAATTTTCTATGGGATTGAGGTCAGGGCTTTGTGATGGCCACTCCAATAACTTGACTTTGTTTTCCTTAAGCTATTTTTCCACACCTTTGGAAGTATGCTTGGGATCACTGTCCATTTTGAAGACCTATTTTCAACCAAGCTTTAACTTCCTGACTGATGTCTTGAGATGTTGCTTCAATATATCCATATAATTTTCCTCCCTCATGATGCCATGTATTTTGTGAAGTGCACCAGTCCCTCCTGCAGCAAAGCACCCCCACAACATGATGCTACCACCCCCGTGCTTCACGGTTGGGATGGTGTTCATTGGCTTGCAAGCCTCCCCTTTTTCCCTCCAAACATAACAATGGCCATTATGGCCAAACAGTTTCATCAGACCAGAGGACATTTCTCCAAAAAGTACGATCTTTGTCCCCGTGTGCAGTTGCAAACTGTAGTCTGGTTTTTTTATGGCGGTTTGGGAGCATTGGCTTCTTCCTTGCTGAGCGGCCTTTCAGGTTATGTCGATATAGGACTCGTTTTACTGTGGATATAGATACTTTTGTACCTGTTTCCTCTAGCATCTTCACAGGGTCCTTTGCTGTTGTTCTGGGATTGATTTGCACTTTTCACACCAAAGTACGTTCATCTCTAGGAGACAGAAGGCATCTCCTTCCTGAGCGGTATGACGGCTGCGTGGTCCCATGGTGTTTATACCAGGCACAGTCAACTTAGTGTATGTAAACTTCTGACCCACTGGAATTGTGATACAGGGAATTGTAAGTGAAATAATTTGTCTGTAAACAATTGTTGAAAAAAGTACCTGTGTCATACTCAAGGTACAGTGGGGCAAAAAAGTATTTAGACAGCCACCAATTGTGCAAGTTCTCCCACTTAAAAAGATGAGAGAGGCCTGTAATTTTCATCATAGGTACACTTCAACTATGACAGACGAAATGAGAAAAAAAATCCAGAAAATCACATAGTAGGATTTTTTTCTGAATTTATTTGCAAATTATGGTGGAAAATAAGTATTTGGTCACCTACAAACAAGCAAGATTTCTGGCTCTCACAGACCTGTCACTTCTTTTTTAAGAGGCTCCTCTGTCCTCCACTCGTTACCTGTATTAATGGCACCTGTTTGAACTTGTTATCAGTATAAAAGACACCTGTCCACAACCTCAAACAGTCACACTCCAAACTCCACTATGTTCAAGACCAAAGAGCTGTCAAAGAACACCAGAAACAAAATTGTAGACCTGCACCAGGCTGGGAAGACTGAATCTGCAATAGGTAAGCAGCTTGGTTTGAAGAAATCAACTGTGGGAGCAATTATTAGGAAATTGGAAGACATACAAGACCACTGATAATCTCCCTCGATCTGGGGCTCCACGCACGGGGTCAAAATGATCACAAGAACAGTGAGCAAAAATCCAAGAACCACACGGGGGGACCTAGTGAATGACCTGCAGAGAGCTGGGACCAAAGTAATAAAGCCTACCATCAGTAACACACTACGCCGCCAGGGACTCAAATCCTGCAGTGCCAGACGTGTCCCCCGGCTTAAGCCAGTACATGTCCAGGTCCGTCTGAAGTTTGCTAGAGAAGATTGGGAGAATGTCATATGGTCAGATGAAACCAAAATATAACTTTTTGGTAAAAACTCAACTCGTTGTGTTCGGAGGACAAAGAATGCTGAGTTGCATCCAAAGAACACCATACCTACTGTGAAGCATGGGGGTGGAAACATCATGCTTTGGGGCTGTTTCTCTGCAAAGGGACCAGGACGACTGATCCGCGTAAAGGAAAGAATGAATGGGGCCATGTATCGTGAGATTTTGAGTGAAAACCTACTTCCATCAGCAAGGGCATTGAAGATGAAACGTGGCTGGGTCTTTCAGCATGACAATGATCCCAAACACACCGCCCGGGCAACGAAGGAGTGGCTTCGTAAGAAGCATTTCAAGGTCCTGGAGTGGCCTAGCCAGTCTCCAGATCTCAACCCCATAGAAAATCTTTGGAGGGAGTTGAAAGTCCGTGTTGCCCAGCAACAGCCCCAAAACATCACTGCTCTAGAGGAGATCTGCATGGAGGAATGGGCCAAAATACCAGCAACAGTGTGTGAAAACCTTGTGAAGACTTACAGAAAACGTTTGACCTCTGTCATTGCCAACAAAAGGTATACAACAAATTATTCAGATAAACTTTTGTTATTGACCAAATACTTATTTTCCACCATAATTTGCAAATAAATTCATTAAAAATCCTACAATGTGATTTTCTGGATTTTTTTGTCTCATTTTGTCTGTCATAGTTGAAGTGTACCTATGATTAAAATTACAGGCCTCTCTCATCTTTTTAAGTGGGAGAACATGCACAATTGGTGGCTGACTAAATACTTTTATAGTTTGTTAACAAGACATTTGTGGAGTGGTTGAAAAACAAGTTTTAATGACTTCAACCTAAGAGTATGTAAACTTCCAACTTCAACTGTATATTTATTTTTTATTTTAAAAAAATGAAATACATTTGCAAACATTTCTAAAAAACATTTTTGATTTTGTCATTAAGGGTTATTGTGTGTAGATTTATGAGGGGGAAAAAACAAACTAAAATCAATTTTAGAATAAGGCTGTAACATAACAAAATGTGGAAAAAGTCAAGGGGTTTGAATACTTTTCGAATGCACTGATTTTAGCCCATATAATTGCATTGAATAACAGATTCACTACATAGAACAACAGATTGTCCCACAGAAAAAAATCTAAAGGAAGTTTGTTCTGAAGTATCTATCAATATATATATATATATATATATATATATATATATATATGTATTTAAACCCTTATTTTGACCCTTAACAGTCTCCATACATACTTCCATAAATGTTTTTGACTGGTACCAGGGGACATTCAGACGTGAGGCCTGTGGGAGTCTCACGTTTACACCGAGTGGTCGTATAATTGTCTAGCCTAAACTGTTCGGACGCTACAGACAGAAGTTGGAAGATCGGCTGTACCGACTTCAGACAAGTCCCAAGACGACTGGTGGGGGTCGTCGAGCAAAACGGAGAACAGCATCTTGTTCTTGAGAGTCTCCTCCTTCCATAATAGTTTGTTGGCCAAACCATTCGGGTGTGTAAAAGCACATTTCACAAAATAAAAGTTTGTGTATACTGTGTTTACGTGTCTGTTTTACCCTCCACTACAACCCTGGATGGATGGATGGATGGATGCCAGTTGTGCTTGTTCCTTTAAGGCTCTTATCTGTGAAGGTAGCACAGTGGGTAAAGTGGTATGGGTAGCCTAATCTGGAGGAAATGCATTTAGATGGCTGTTAATCGCAATAACATTAACACTCAGGTGTTTCTGCTAATTGTCTTGTGTGTACTTTCTATTGTTTATTCATGCTAACTGTATCTGTCGCCTGACGGTAGTCAGAAAGTGTGCCGGATCCTTCAAAAAATGTATCATGGTATTTTCCTGCCATGGTAGGACAATGAAAACAATACTATTGTACTATCGTGTTTTTCTGGTTACTACCATGGAAGGAAAATACCATGGTACTGTTGCAAATAACATGGTATTTTCAACCCACGCTAGTGACCAAAACACCATGATAGTACCATAGAATTTTTTTAATTGTACTACCATGGCAAGAAAATACCATGGCATTTGCAGCATTAATATTGTATTTTCCTGCCATTTTAGTGACCAAAATACCATGATAATACCATGGTTTTGTACTAGCAGCATGTAGGTATACTAGTGAAACATGAAAGCATGGGAGTTGTTTACAATACATTCTCATGATGGTCAATGTCCCACAGTATTTTGGGTTAAGTGACCAAAAACATAGTAATTTATACTCACATAATGCAATATTGACTTTTCGCTCTGCAATGACAAAGTGTAGGCTTACTCTGCTAAACCCCTTGAGCTCATAATGAAAAACCACAACACACATGTTCTAGTAGTGTAGTGTGCCTCTTAAACCTTAGTCCGCTGGTCACTATATAGCTTATTAGCACGCTAGACAGCTAGCTACATGCTTGCTACTTGTAATAGGCATGTAAGCCTATTAACTAGTTAGCCTGTTAGCTACTGTAGCTAGCCACTGGCCTGCAACCAATCAGTGGCATCTGCGGGAGGATTTAGTCAGTTGATGTACCTACATACACGTGTCTGTGGCTTTCGTGTACCTTGAACCAGCTTCAAGGAAAGGATAAGAAGAGGAGTGGGGGGTGAAGGGAAGAGAGAGAGGGTGGGGGAGAAAGAGAGAAGGAAGGTTTGAGAGACAGGGAGAGGTGGGGTGAGAGAGGAGGGAGGGAGAGGGTGAGAGAGCGAGAGAGAGAGAATGAAGGATGAAAAAGCGAGACAGAAACCCCATTCCCATCCACAGTTTTTATGTGAGTAATGTCATACAGTATAAAACAAATTCTTGACAGCTGTGACCGAAACAGGAAGTTTCCGTACAATTTTAGAAATCCCGACATGGTCTTTTTGTGTCGGTAAAATGTAGTATGCCAGAAATGGTGGTGGGAAAGCATTTATGCTCAAATATTGATATAATAACCATCATACAGTGGTGGAAAAAGTACCCAATTGTCATACTTGAGTAAAAGTAAAGATACCTTAATACGAAATGACTCAAGTAAAAGTGAAAGTCACCCAGTAAAACACAACTTGAGTAAAAGTATAAAAGTATTTGGTTTTAAATATGCTTAAGTATCAAAAGTAAATGCAATTGCTAAAATGTACTTAAGTATCAAAAGTAAAAGTACAAGTATAGATCATTTTAAATTCCTTATATTAAGCAAAGCAGATGGCCACATGTAGTATTTTTTTTATTTTCAGAGGCAGTAGGGATGACAAGGGATGTTCTCTTGATAAGTGTGTGAATTAGACCATTTTCCGGTCTTGCTAAGCATTCAAAATGTAACGAGTACTTTTGGGTGTCAGGGAAAACGTATGGAGTAAAAAGTACATAATTCTCTTTAGGAATGTAGTGACGTAAAAGTAAAAGTAGTCAAAAATAGTAAATTAAAATTAAATTAAATGACTGATTCCCAAAAAATGACTTAATTAAGTAGTACTTTAAAGTATTTTTACTTAAGTACTTTACACCCCTGCCATCATATCGAAGTAAACTTGGAGTAACGCGATGACATGGTGTGTGATCCTCCCATAACGACTTGGGAAACCATGCAGTTTATTAGGCTACAGATTAAATAAATTATGAAGAACCCCCCAGGATGGTGAAAGTGCACAGTGATGCGCTTGATGCTCCTTTCAAATAAATGAATGGGTCTTATTCTGGTGACATGATGATCGATGCTTGACTACAGTTTGACAAATAAAAATATTCTCGCTCTTATCTATAAGACTACCTGCAGACTGGACTACCCGCAGAGCCTACCCACAATGTATCTACGAGATGTTAGCTAGAGAGCATGTGCCAAGACCAGAGTACACACATTTGCTATTAAAGCAACAGTTTTAGTGACAAAACAATCGGTAGAGTTGAAAATGCAATGGAAACACAGTGAACATTGTGCACTATGCCATCACACACTGATTGGTGGAAACGTCACTGGTGGGAAAATGTACGTTTTATTTATGCAGATTTTTTAATATTTGAATGAAAACCTGACGCCACGTCTCGTAAAGACGAGAGAGAGAGAGAGAGAGGAGGAGAGGCCGGGAGGGTCAAAACAAGAGAGAGAGAGAGACAGAGAGAGAGAGAGAGAGAGAGAGAGAGAGAGAGAGAGAGACAGAGAGAGGGGGGGGGGTATTTCAGGTTTAAGAGGTATTTCAGGTTCATCCCACCTATCCTTAGAGCTTTACCTCTTGGCACTCTGCCAGTCTCCCATGTCTGACCAGCTTTAGGTCTTATGGCCTCTTCACAGCAGGAGTGTGTGCGGATGTGTGTGTGTGCTTGTGTGTTTTCTATGAATTAATTCATTCACAAAAATTATTTTGTCAAATTGCCAGTTGGCAACCCGTTCCTTACGGGATTAGTTGACACAAACAAACATTACAATGATTCAGAGTGATAATTATTCCGGTGTTCTGCATAGTGCGCACCGCATAAAGAATGAAAAATAAATAAATACATAATAGTAGAAAAGGTTACCCAAGCAATAATAATTTAAAAAATACAATTAAAAAACAGATAAATAAATACGGAAAAATGAAATGGAAGGCATTTAACCCTGGTCTGTCACAAAGAGAAGATTCAAATGAGAGAGATATATTGTAGGCCCACACACAATTTATATACACTGAGTACACAAACATTAAGAACACCTGTTCTTTCCATGACGTAGACTGACAAGGTGAATCCAGGTGAAAGCTATGATCCCTTATTGATGTGACTTGTTAAATCTTCTTCAATCATTGCAGATGAATGGGAGGAGACAGGTTAAAAAAATGATTTTTAAGCCTTGAGACAATTGAGACATGGATTGTGTATGTGTGCCCTTCAGAGGGTAAATGGGCAAGACAAAATATTTAAGTACCTTTGAATGGGGTATGGTAGTAGGTGACAGGCACACTGGTTTGTGTCAAGAACTGCAACGCTGCTGGGGTTTTACACTCAACAGTTTCCTGTGTGTATCAAGAATATCCAGGATATCCAGCCAACTTGACATAACTGTGGGACACATTGGAGTCAACATGGACCAGCATCCCTGTGGAATGTAGAGTCCATGTCCCGACGAATTGAGGCTGTTCTGAGGCCAAAAGGGGTTGCAACTCAATATTAGGAAGGTGTTCCTAATGTTTGGTATACTCAGTGTACATATGCCTATGTCTGGAGCTAAATATTTTTATAATTTATGGTGAACAAAAATATGAATGCAACATGTCAAGTGTTAGTCCCATGTTTCATGAGCTGAAATAAAAGATCCCAGAAATGTTCCAGACGCACAGAAAGCTTATTTCTCTCAAATGTTGTGCACAAATTTGTTTACATCCCTGTTAATAAAAATGTGTCCTTTGCCAAGATAATCCATCCACCTGACAGGTGAGGCATATCAATAAGCTGTTTAAACAGCATGATCATTACAAAGGTACACCTTGTGCTGCGGACAATAAGAGATCACTTTCAAATGTGCAGTTTTGTCACACAATGCAATGTCACAAATGTCTCAAGTTATGATGTAGTGTCTAATTGGCATGCTGACAGCAGGAATGTCCACCAGACATATTGCCCGAGAATTGAATATTCATTTTTCTACCATAAGTCGCCAAACATCGTTTTAGAGAATTTGGCAGTACGTCCAACCGGCCTCCCAACCGCAGACCATGTGAAACCATGCCAGCCCAGGACCACCACATCCGGCTTCCTCAATCCATTGGGATTGGCTGGGCCTTGCTCCCCCATGGCTGTGCTACTGCTCATGTGAAATCCATAGATTAAGGCAAATTTATTTCAATTGACTGATTCCTTTTTATGAACTGTAACTCAGTAAAACCTTTGAGTTTGTTGCATGTTGCGTTTATATTTTTGTTCAGTATAGTTATAGGTCACCCTTTTTCTTTTACTGCAGGCTTTATCAAAAAAATTCAGCAAACGAAAATACACAATGAGGCCAATGGTGATTTTAAAACAGTTTAATGGTTATGATATGAGAACGGAGGATAGATCAACAACATTCTAGTTACGCTACAATACTAACCTAAATGACAGACTGAAAAGAAGGAAGACCGTATAAAATAACAAATATTTCAAAACATGCATCCTGTTTGCTACCAGGAACTTTAGTAGTACTGAGAAAAAAGAAAAAAATATTGTCCTGAATACAAAAAATAATGTTTGGGGCAAATCTAACACAGCACATCACTGAGTACCACTCTTCATATTTTCAAGAATGGTGACTGCATCATGTTATGGGTATGCTTGTCATTGGCAAGGACTAGGGAGTTTTTCAGGATAAAAAGCAATGGAATACAGCTAAGCACAGGTAAAATCCTAGAAGAAAACCTGCTTCAGTCTTTTTTCCAACACACACTGGGAGACAAATTCCCCTTTCAGCGGGACAATAACCTAAAACAAAAGGCCAAATCTACACTGGGGTTGCTTGCCAAGATGACATGCAATGTTCCTGAGTGGCCTAGTTGCAGTTGTGAGTTAAATCGGCTTGAAAATCTAGGTCTACTTTTGAAAATGGCCTTCTGGCAATGACCAACAACCAACTTGACAGAGCTTGAAGAACTTTAAAAAGAGTAATGGGCACATATTGTACAATCCAGGTGTGCAAAGCTCTTAGAGACTTGGCCAAAAAGACTCTGTGAGCTGTAATCACTGCCAACGGTGATTATAACATGTATAAGAGCAGGAACTATACCATGAAGTCCAAGGAACTGGACATAGATCTCTGGGATAGAATTGTGTTGAGGCATATATCTAGGGAAGGGTATAAAACAATGTCTAGAGTGGAGTGTTGAAAGTTTTCAAGAGCACATTGATCTCCATCATTGGGAAATTGAAAAAATATAGATCTACCCAGACTCTGCCTAGACCTGGCCATCCGACCAAACTGAGCAACTGGGTAAGAAAGACCTCGGTCAGGGAGGTGAACAAGAACCCAATGAACACTCAGGCAGAACTATAGAGTTCCTTGGCTGACATGGGAGAAGCTGCCAAATAACAGTCTCTATGGCACTTCACCAATCTGCGCTTTAGGAGAGAGTTGCCAGACAGAAGCCACTCCTGAGAAAAAGGCACATGACTGCACGGCTGAAGTTTGCAAAAAGGCACATAAAAGACTGAGAGCATAATTCAAAAGATTCTGTGGTCTGATGAGACAGAAATGTAACTCTCTGGCCTGAATACAAAGCGATATGTATGGAGAAAACAAGGCACAGCTCATCACCTGTCTAACAGGTTAGGGTTAGTAGATAGTTGAAATGCTACTGAAATGAAATATCTGTTCCTCCCTCTTTCCTTCCCTATCTATCCCAACATCTTTTCCTCCATCCATACCTCTTTCTACCTTTTCCATCATCCCACAGAGACAGCCGCCAAGGCGTTTGGCATACCTCTTTCGCAGACGATAGCCAACGACCGGGCATACAAGCAGCGTCAGGATGCTCTAAAGGTTTTTAAAAAAATCTACTTCATTAGATTGTTTTACTGTGAAGTGTAAAAAAAACTGTATCCAAAATACAAGTGTAAAAACTGCACACTAGAAAATACACTTTTACTTTAGGTCTATTTACTGTAAAGTGTGTTGTGATGGATTATAAAAGCACTTTAAATAAAGTTGGATTTGATTTGCTCTGAAGGAGAGCCGGAGAGACTGCCTTGATCTAGAGGCCAGCGTCCTGAGGTTCCGGGCTGAGAAACAACAGCAGAGCAACGGGAATAAACCCCTCTGTAGCACGGCTTCATCCTCCTTCAGTGGTGCTACATCCTCCTCATCATCGGCAGCACTGGCGTTGCACAGCAAGCCACTCTCACCCAGGTTCCTGGATAAGAAAGCTAGAGTGCAGAGACGGGTGAGTTGGAGAGCGCAGACACACACACACACACACACACACACACACACACACATACAGACACAGAGACACACACACACACAGAGACAAGTAGATGTAAATGCTTGTCTCTACGTCTGGGCTTTACTTTGGTCTGAAATATGCGGACCTCTCTTTGGCTATCAAAAGAGCAGTCGAACATCCAACAAACATTTCTCAACCATGACGTATCACCTTCCAACTACGGTTTCAAAACATGACCACGCTGGCATATCTCCTCCGAGACAATCAAACATTTCTATTGTAGGCATTTGGCACTTGAAAGTGCTAGCCAGCACATACCGTAGTCCTAAGAACTGTGAAATACTGTGGTAACAACTGATCCAAACATATCTGTTCAAAAATACATCAGAGTTGTTTTATTTGAACAATATGCCCAACTTCAACAAAAATCTGGGGTATAGAAGTTCAACGATGACTATCAGTAATACTCTCTCTGAACCTCGACCCTGGTAATCAGTGTTGATATTGGAAAATGAAAAAAGGTCTGCATTCCAAATGGCACCGTATAGTGCAAAAGTAGTGCACAATATAGGGAATCGGGTGCCACAGGAGACACACACACAAGGGAACGTTCAGGTAAATCGCTGGCTGTCTCTCCATCATAATCATTTGCACAATAAATTCATTTTCCTGGTATGGAGTCAGACCGTTGTTTGCCACAGCGACACAGTAAAAATATTAGCAGAGCAAAAACTGTGTGCACATTCGTGTATGCATTTGGGCGTAGTCTCTGTGTGTGTGTATTTAAGTTGAGCCCCTGCTGTGTTAATGTCTGTACCGTGCTGCGCTCTAACCTGCTGCCCTGCTGGGTGAGAGATCGGACACCATCACTGCTGGTGGCTCTAACACACTGTCATTACTAGCCAGGGTTAGGGTACCTGATACTGTATTTGTTTTCACTTAGTGTTTGTCTGTAGTCCTTCCACGTCAGAACAGAATGAAGGGCTGGAGACTAGAGGAGGAAGGCATGTTTGAGACTATTGAGATGCACCGATTAATTAGGGCCTGAACCTAACATAAATCCAATCAAATCAAATTTGTCACATACACATGGTTAGCAGATGTTAATGCGAGCGTAGCGAAATGCTTGTGCTTCTAGTTCCGACAATGCAGTAATAACCAACAAGTAATCTAGCTAACAATTCCAAAACTACTACCTTATAGACACAAGTGTAAGGGGATAAAGAATATGTACATAAAGATATATGAATGAGTGATGGTACAGAGCGGCATAGGCAAGATACAGTAGATGGTATTGAGTGCAGTATATACATATGAGATGAGTATGTAAACAAAGTGGCATAGTTAAAGTGGCTAGTGATACATGTATTACATAAGGATGCAGTAGATGATATAGAGTACAGTATATACGTATACATATGAGATGAATAATGTAGGGTATGTAAACATTATATTAGGTAGCATTGTTTAAAGTGGCTAGTGATATATTTTACATCATTTCCCATCAATTCCCATTATTAAAGTGGCTGGAGTTGAGTCAGTGTGTTGGCAGCAGCCACTCAATGTTAGTGGTGGCTGTTTAACAGTCTGATGGCCTTGAGATAGAAGCTGTTTTTCAGTCTCTCGGTCCCAGCTAAGCAATGTACTGAATGTGCTGCCAAATGTGACAAAGACAATAAGAGACAGCACAAATAAATCTGGGACCAGGTTACTCATGCATAACTTGAATTATGTGTAATACATGATTTATTGATGTGGATGGGAGATGTGTGTGTGATTGTAATTTCCACATCTAAGAGATAGATACAAGAACGTTGAGTTGAATAATAATTTGGTGTTGACACACTTTTTACATTTCTTATTAAGATTTACTTGGAATATTGAGAAACCTTCCAATCAAAACAGAGGAAGGGAAGTAGATTATTGAGATCATGTCCACGGGAAGATGTTTTGGGGTGGGGAGGCTTTTCTCCACTCTACTGACAAATATTGTTCTGCGCTCATACGGGAGTAATAAAGGCCTAGTGCACTAATTTGGTTTAAAAAAAATAATTATATACCTAATTGTGATTTATCAGGGGGTGCTGCAGCACCCGCAGCACCCCTATTTCCTGTGGCAATGATTGAGATGCACTCTAAGTGCTTGCATGACTCAGGTTTCCATGGAAATCTTTAATTAACGATTCTACATTTTAGAGATAGAAGGCAGTTCATTCAGCTCATCATTCAGAGTAGATGGAAATGGCAATTGCAGTGATTTGGGTATACACGCACACACGCATGAACACACACACACACACACACACACACACACACACACACACACACACACACACACACACACACACAGCGTTGGGCGATATACTTGAAAAGTGTAATCGTAATCCGTTACTGATTACAGTTACATGAAAAAGAATCAGTTACACACACACACACACACACACACGCACGCGCACACACACACACACATATATATATATATACAGTCGTGGCCAATAGTTTTGAGAATGACACAAATATTAATTTCCACAAAGTTTGCTGCTTCAGTGTCTTTAGATATTTTTGTCAGATGTTACTATGGAATACTGAAGTATAATTACAAGCATTTCATAAGTGTCAAAGGCTTTTCTTGACAATTACATGAAGTTGATGCAAAGAGTCAATATTTGCAGTGTTGACCCTTCTTTTTCAAGACCTCTGCAATCCACCCCCTGGCATGCTGTCAATTAACTTCTGGGCCACATCCTGACTGATGGCAGCCCATTCTTGCATAATCAATGCTTGGAGTTTGTCAGAATTTGTGGGGTTTTGTTTGTCCACCCGCCTCTTGAGGATTGACCACAAGTTCTCAATGGGATTAAGGTCTGGGGAGTTTCCTGACCCAAAATATTGAGGTTTTGTTCCCCGAGCCACTTAGTTATGTCACGCCCTGACCTTAGATATCTCTTTTTTTCTATATATTTTGGTTAGGTCAGGGTGTCTCTAGGGTGTGTGCTCTAGTTTTTGTATGTCTAGGGTTTTGTATGTCTAGGGGTTTTTGTATGTCTATGTTGGCCTGATATGGTTCCCAATCAGAGACAGCTGTTTATCTTTGTCTTTGATTGGGGATCATATTTAGGTAGCCATTTTCCTAATTTGTGTTGTGGGATCTTGACTATGTTAAGTTGCCTGTCTGCACTAATTTGTCTAGCATCACGCTTCGGGCGTTGGTTTTTGTTGTGTTTCATTCATTAAAAGAGAATGTACGCATACCACGCTGCACCTTGGTCTCACTCACACGACGAACGTGACAAGTTATCACTTTGCCTTCATGCTGGAAAAGACATTGTTCGTCACCAAACTGTTCCTGGATGGTTGGGAGAAGTTGCTCTCGGAGGATGTGTAGCTACCATTCTTTATTCATGGCTGTGTTCTTAGGCAAAATTGTGAGTGAGCCCACTCCCTTGGCTGAGAAGCAACTCCACACATGAATGGTCTCAGGATGCTTTACTGTTGGCATGACACAGGACTGATGGTAGCGCTCACCTTGTCTTCTCCGGACAAGCTTTTTTCCAGATGCCCCAAACAATCGGAAAGAGGATTCATCAGAGAAAATTACTTTACCCCAGTCCTCAGCAGTCGAAACCCTGTACCTTTTGCAGAATTTCAGTCTGTCCCTGATGTTTTTCCTGGAGAGAAGTGGCTTCTTTGCTGCCCTTCTTGACACCAGGCCATCCTCCAGAAGTCTTCGCCTCACTGTGTGTGCAGATGCACTCACACCTGCCTGCTGCCATTCCTGAGCAAGCTCTGTACTGGTGGTGTCCCGATCCTGCAGCTGAATCAACTTTAGGAGACGTCCTGGCGCTTGCTGGACTTTCTTGGGCGCCCCGAAGCCTTCTTCACAACAATTGAACCGCACTCCTTGAAGTTCTTGATGATCCGATAAATGGTTGATTTAGGAGCAATCTTACTGGCAGCAATATCCTTGCCTGTGAAGGCCTTTTTGTGAAATGCAATGATGACAGCACATGTTTCCTTGCAAGTAACCATGGTTGACAGAGGAAGAACAATGATTCCAAGCACCACCCTCCTTTTGAAGCTTCCAGTTTGTTATTCGAACTCAGTCAGCATGACAGAGTGATCTCCAGCCTTGTCCTCGTCAACACTCACACCTGTGTTAACGAGAGAATCAATGACATGATGTCAGCTGGTCCTTTTGTGGCAGGGCTGAAATGCAGTGGAAATGTTTTTTTTTAGGATTCAGTTCATTTTCATGGCAAAGAGGGACTTTGCAATTAATTACAATTCATCTGATCACTCTTCATAACATTCTGGAGTATATGCAAATTGCCATCATACAAACTGAGGCAGCAGACTTTATGAAAATTAATATTTGTGTCATTCTCAACTTTTGGCCACGACTGTATATAAGACTCCCACTACTGGGAAAGATGGAGACACAGAAGAACAGGAATCAAAGGGAACGCAAATAAATGGCAGAATAAATCATATAATTAGTCATGAGAACACTGCCCTGAAAAAACCCAGAACATTTTGCCCAAAAATGAAAACTTAAACTCCATTTATAGAATTTCTGTTAAAATAAAATCTACCTCATTATGTTACCCAGGAAAAATGTCATACTCATCCCAAGATTAACTGGATAGCTTTGCAAGAACGTTTTCACGGCAACTGGCAGAATTTTGTGACATGATCAACTAATGGAAATCTTTTTTGAAAGCCAGGAAAAATATTGTTGCAATAATGTTGCTTTCCCTTTACTTTTACCCCCTTCTCCATCACCCTTCTGTTTATCCTCTCACTCCCTCGTTCTTCTGTTCCTTCACTCCCTCCTTCTCATCCATACTTCCCTAATGTTCCACTCTCCTTCCCTCTGTCTCTCATCTCTTCCCTCTGCTCCTCCCTCTCTTCGTTCCTACTATTGTTTCTCTCCTACTCTTTTCTCATCCTTTTTCCCTCACCTCTGTTTTTCACTCTCCCTTTTAATCAACTCCTAAAGGTTTTGAAACTTGAACTTGAAATGCTTAATCTCCAACAGGGTGGCCTGTCAGTGGACTCCATCTCAGATCTTGTAGAGAGTCAGTCCCGCCTGTTGGAGGCGCTGCAGCTGTCCCACCCTGCAGAGCTGGAGCTGAAGAAGACTGCAGCAGGTGCCGGGGGGCGGACTCAGACCAAGTTGAGCCTCAACCCCATCTATAGACAGGTTCCCCGTGTGTTGGAGAGGTGCTGCTGCCACATAGAGAGACACGGTGAGACACAGAGGTCTGCTGATGTGACTGTTATAGCCCATCTAGCTAAAGCTTAGGCATTAGCTCGGGGAACCAACGTAAGTCTTCCGGTCTCAAGCAAGGTTACCCATCATGCGAGTGTGGTTCATTGCACCATGTCTCTGACAATTATAAAGTGTCAAATATATGGGATAGAATATTGAGAGATCTTGCTCTTTCATAATAATCTGAAGTGACTTTCTCTCCTTCTCCACAGGTCTACAAACTGTGGGGATCTTTCGTGTTGGGAGTTCCAAAAAGAGAGTTCGGCAGGTGAGTCTTTTTGCTCTCCATGCATAAATGTTAATGTCTTCAACGTTACAATTAGCTCTCCCCTGGTTAAGACCTATATACTAGCCAGTGTGTCGATGTACATTTGCTCTCCATATTACACAAACGTTAGCCCAACTACAGCAGAATTGTGCATTACCTTCACATCATACAGTAGTTATTTATCCCTACTCGGTAGGACTAGCCAGTGTGTTGATGTTGTGGCAGGTGTACTTCTCTTCAGCTGTGTACTTTGTACTCAGGGCCGTTGATCCCTGTCATTTCCTGTTTAAAAAGAAATGCGTCACATGGGAAACTGACCTTATACTGTGTGTGTGGCCGGTGCATGTGAACTTATTTGTGTGTGTGTGTGTGTGTGCTGACTCTCACATGGGTGCTGCCTCGAACTGTGCATTCTTTGTGTGTCTCCGTTGCCACTGCCTTTTAAGTGTGTGTCTGCTCGTTCTAGTGTGCGTGCGTGTTCTGATATGGTGCTGTTGTGTGTTTGCCCCACCTAGCTGCGTGAGGACTTTGACATAGGGACAGACGTGTGTTTGGATGAGGAGCACAGTGTCCACGATGTAGCGGCATTACTGAAGGAGTTCCTCAGAGACATGCCTGACCCTCTACTGCCAAGAGAGCTCTACGCTGCCTTCCTACACGCCAACCGTAAGGCGCGCGCACAGTGACCCATACGACACACACTAGCCATACGAATGCAACCGCTGTCATTTTCTACAAGGTGAATTTATGCTCAACAAGGTCTCTTCTCTCTCTCTCTCTCTCTCTCTCTCTGTCAGTTCTGCGAGGGACAGACCAGCTAATGTACCTCCAGCAGCTGCTCTACTTGTTACCCCCCTGTAACTGTGATACCCTGCTCCGCCTCCTCACCCTGTTACACACCGTACAAAGCCACGCACAGGACACCACAGGACCACAGCACCAGGAGGTTAGTCCCAATGTGGGGGAGGGTAGGGAGGGGGGGGGGAGGGGGGGGGGGGGGTCCGTGTTTGTGTGTCATGGGACTGTATCATTCTGTTCATCTGTCCATATTTTTTTCTGTCAGTTTGTTTTATCTGTCCGTCGTCAACACGTTACCTTCTCTCGCTCTCTCAAGAGGAGAGCACATAATAGATTTTGGGTTGTCTTAACCCTCTCTCTCCTGTTACGGTTTCTGTCTCACCGGACCCTTTCTATATTATATACTGTCTCCTAACGCCTCTCTCTTTCTGTAGCTCACACTAACTAGCCTACACAGTAGGTAGACCTAATATGCGGTCTTTCCCCTAACCTCTCTCTTTCCCTAACTCATTCCTCTCTTTACCTGCAGTTCCGGCAACAAGATGACAGCAACCAACCTGGCAGTGATCTTTGGTCCCAACCTGCTGCAGGGGGAGAGGGGCGGAGGGGACAGGGAGATGAGTCCCCACGCCATGGGCATTGAGGACAGCGCTGCCATCATCAACGTCACCCTTCACCTTATACAGAACTACAGGCGACTGTTCACGGTAGTTGGCGTGTGTGGGATGGGGATGGGGGGGGGGGGGGTTAAAAAATGTACGGATAGTCAGGAGCACACTCCAACACTCAGACATGATTTACAAACAAAGCATTTGTGTTTAGTGAGTCCCCCAGATTAGAGGAAGTAGGGAGGACCAGTGATGTTCTTTTGATAAGTGTGTGAATTGGACCATTTTCCTGTCCTGCTAAGCATTCAACAACAGAGTACTTTTGGGTGTCAGGGAAAATGTATGGAGTAAAAGTACATGATTTTCTTTGGGAATGTAGTGGAGTAAAGGTTGTCCAAAAATATAAATAGTAAAGTGCAGATACCACAAAAAATCTACTTTAGGTAGCACTTTACACCACTGTGCGTGTTAGCAGGCGCGAGCGTGTGTGTGTCACCCTCCTGTCCTCCTCTCCCCAGGTGTCAGCAGAGCTCCAGCAGGAGGTATTGATGAGTCTCATCCAGACAGATCCTGACATCATCGACTATCTCCTCCGCAGGAAACTCAGGTAGGTGTACACTTCAGGGCCCATATTTACAAACAGTCCACTATGATCTAAAAGGCTAAACTGATTCTGGATCAGCACTTCAGTTGTCTCTGAGTCTTAGTGTTGTGTGTTTATTGAGTGTGTTTCAATATCTCTATTTGTGGCGCTGCAAGACTTCTTGCAACATGGATAATAGAATACTCTAGTCTCTACTCCCTCTACTTGCTCTCCTCCCCCTTTTTTCTCTCTCCGTTCCTCTCCTTTCTTTCCCCTACTCTCCTCCTCCCACAGTGGAAGTCACCTGACGGTGGAGACGGTAGACACAGCGGGGGGTCGGCGGGACACGGGGGCATCTCTGGACTCTGTAGGGGCGTCTAGTGGCAGCCTGTCACCCCTGGAGCCCTCGCCCCTCTTCAACCCCGACGAGCCCGGGGACAGCAGGCTGACCACAGAGGTGTTCCTTAACCTCAACGTCCTCCAACGCCACCATAACAACAAGAAACGTAAGTCATCGAGTTTAGGTTTAAGATCAGATTTATGTTAAGGTTCAGGTTTGGATTTAGGTTTAAAGAGCGTCCTGGATGTCTTCTGACACCACCACAACAGGAAAAGGAAGTTACTTATTCCTCCAGGGTCCCACTTCTTTTAATACACCCATAGCAGGTAGACACAACCACAACAGGAAAGTTAAGTCACACATACAGTATATAAAGGGGTTGGATTTCAGTTACAATACCATCAGCAGGTATACTACACTGAACACAAATATAAACGCAACATGTAAAGTGTTGGTCCCATGTTTCATGAGCTGAAATGAAAGATCACAGAAATGTTCCATACGCATGAAAATCTTATTTCTCTGAAGTTTTGTGCACACAATTATTTACATCCCTGTTAGTGAGCATTTCTCCTTTGCCAAGATAATCCATCCACCTGACAGGTGTGGCATGTCAAGAAGCTAATTAAACAGCATGATCATTACACAGGTGCACCTTGTGCTGGGGACAATAAACGGCAACTCTAAAATGTGCAGTTTTGTCACACAACACAATGACACAGATGTCTCAAGTTTTGAGGAAGTGTGCAGTTGGCATGCTGACTGCAGGAATGTCGCCATAGAATTTAATGTTAACTTCCATAAGCTGCCTCCAACGTCATTTTAGAGAATTTGGCAGTGCAAATTTGGTCTCACAGCTGCAGACCTTGTGTAACCACGCCAGCCCAGGTCCGCCACATCCGGCTTCTTCACCTGCAGGATCGTCTGAGACCAGCCATCCGGACAGCTGATGAAACTGTGGGTTTGCACAACCGAAGAATTTCTGCACAAACTTTCAGAAACCATCTCAGGGGAAGCTCATCTGCGTGCTTGTCGTTCTCACCGGGGTTTTGACCTGACAGCAGTTTGGCGTTGTAACCAACTTCAGTGGGCAAATGGTCACCTTCAATGGCCACTGGCACACTGGAGAAGTGTGCTCTTCACACTGGAGAAGAATCCAGGTTTCAACTGGCGTCATGTGGGCAAGTGGTGGTGTTACGGTGGGGTTATGGTATGGGCAGGCATAAGCTACAGATAACGAACACAATTGCATTTTATCGATGGCAATTTTTAACGCACAATGATACATGACGAGATTCTGAGACCCATTGTCGTGCCATTCATCCGCTGCCACCACCTCATGTTTCAGCATAATAATGCATGATGGCCCCATGTCGCAAGGATCTGTACACAATTCCTGGAAGCTGAAATTGTCCCAGTTCTTCCATGGCCTGCATACTCACCATGTCACCCATTGTTTCCCTCCATTATCCAGCAACTTCGCACAGCTGTTAAAGAGGAGTGGGACAACATTCCACAGGCCACAATCAACAGCCTGATTAAGTCTATGCGAAGGAGATGTGTTACGCTGCTTGAGACATGGTGGTCACACCAGATACTGACTGGTTTTCTGATCCACGGCCCGATCTTTTTTGTAGTTGTTGGTATCTGTGACCAACAGATGCATGTCTGTATTCCCAGTCGTGAAATCCATCAGCATCTAATGAATTGACTGATTTCCTTTTATATGAACTGTAAACTCGGTAAAATTGTTGCATGTTGCATTTATATTTCTGTTCAGTGTACCTTAGCGGGACAGGAGTCATCGATATTTATGGGGTCACTACACCTTTATGAGCTCTGTTGGTATGCAACATCCAGCTAGGGTTAAAGTTAGGGTTATGGTTGAGCCGAGGTGTGGACATTAAGTTAGGTTTAGTGTTAGGGTTGAGCCGTGGTGTGGACATGAAGTTAGGCTTAGTGTTAGGATTGAGCCGGTGTGTGGACATGAAGTTAGGCTTAGTGTTAGGGTTGAGCCGGTGTGTGGACATGAAGTTAGGCTTAGTGTTAGGGTTGAGGCGGGGTGTAGACATGAAGCTAAGGTGAGGGTTAGGATTAGGGTTGAGCCGGGGTGTAGACATGAAGCTAGGGTGAGGGTTAGGATTAGGGTTGAGCCGGGGTGTAGACATGAAGCTAGGGTGAGGGTTAGGATTAGGGTTGAGCCGGGGTGTAGACATGAAGCTAGGGTTAGAGATAAGGCCAGGCACCATAGGCTGAAATGAAATGTTTGCATCTACCTATCAATTTTGAGATTTGTTGGTATTTTGGTACATTGGTATTTTCCAAAAAATGATAAACAATATAATGGATGCAAATGTATATTTTTGTTAGTTTATCATCATACTACTGTCATAAAATTTTTTATGAATTTTAACCACTTTAAAATGGACGCATCAATATTTTCAAAGCTCACTATATTGAATTGCACAATGTAAAAGCCCATTTCATAGAGAATGTTTCAAACCGGACTATATTTATTAACTTACTTCAAAGAGATAGTGAATGGGTCTAAATATGGGTTTGTCATTTGGTAGTCTAATTTCAGCGTACTTGTCTTTAACTGCCATTTCCTGAAAGCCAGACTCTTCCCGCATTTTTTCGTCTTCAGAAGCATCTGCATTCACCATATGTTGTATGGTTATGCTTAGATATATTCTCCAGACTGGCTCGGAGGGAATTGTTGATATGTTGTAAATGTTTTAATCTAGATAACATTTTCTTTGGTGAAAAATGTGCCAAAAAAAATGCATTTTATGTACATTTTTGCATTTTACAGCAAGATGAAAAAAGTACTCATCCCCAAACCAACTCTGGACAAGTCCTCTCCTGGAATGTCTTAACAAAATGAAACCAAAATATTTCAAATGACTTCATCCAGTGGCCAGAAAAATAGATTTGCGTGATATGCAAATACGGGCATTTTTACTGAACATAGCCTAATTTGCATATTCTACTCAAATATATTTTTTAAGTATTATTATTTGTAAAAACATTTCTGTACACTCAACTGTTAAAAGTTGATTGTCATATGATTAAGATTAAAACATTTTTTTTTGGGGGGGGGGGGGGGGGGGCCCTTAACAGAATAATACGATCAGTATAGTAAGAGCTTGATAACATTGTAATAACAAAGTAACATTCTAATGACATTGTAATAACAATGTCTCTGGTTTTGGAGGATTCAAGCACTGTTAAGGACAACAAACCCTATCAACAAACCTAAGCCAAGTTGGCCAAGCGGTATCAACGATGGCATCAAACCATCCCCAAGCAAGAGGGCGCGTGGGGAGAGGTTTACGGATATGAATGTTGACTTGTTGAAATTCATCAATGAAAGGCTTGCCAAACTTGATATCTTGGATATACTACGAGAGCATTATGTGCCAGTCTAGAATTCAGCCAACGTCAGATTGATGATCTAAGGAAAGAGAACACGGCGCTGAAAGGTACTGTAGACTCTATTCATGGTGGAGGTGGTGCCAAAGGGGAACAAACAACTTAAAGAAACCTTGCTTGATGTACAGTGTCCATCAATGCGGGACAATCTCATCTTTTCAGGGGGACCGGAGAATGACAACAGGCTGTGAGGACACTGTCCGGGACATTATGTCAACTCAACTGAAACTGCCCACAGATGTCGTGCGTAATGTCCACTTTCTCCAGAGTCCCCTCCAGAGTCCTTGGCCTTTTCCCAGAAGCCGTTGGGAAAAGGCCACGGGCTATTATTGCAGGTTTTGCAAATGTTAATCAAAAGGAAATGGCAAAGAGCTGTGGTGCAGAGAACTCCGAAACACTGACTTTGGAATGAATGATCACTTCCCCCACGGAGATCAATGAAAAGAGAAAGAAACTGTATCGCATCATGAAAGAAAAGCGTTGCCTGAACCAACGAGTCTCCTTGGTGATGGATAAACTTTACATCAATGGGAAACTGTATCGGGACTCTAGAGTAACTCCCTGGTTATTTGAATCCAATGTTCAAATCTGAGTTTGTGTGCTGTAGTGTGTCATGTCAACCTCAACTATAACAAATACATGCTCTATTGATCTTCACTTGACAAGGAAAGGGCTGCATATAGCTCAGGTTAATGTATGCAGCCTTCCAAACAAAATACATTTCATTTTTTTTTACTTGGTCAACATAAATAATATTCATATATTAGCTTTGACCGAAATGCATTCGGATGCATCTGTAAATGATGGGCAAAGGAATATTGATGGATATAGTCTACTGAGAAGGGACAGGAATAGGAATGGTGGGGGTGTAGCACTGTGCAATTCAGAATCATAAACATTAAGGTCATCCCTCCTCTTAAAAGGTATGTCAAATAGAGGCAATATGGGCTCATCTACCAGGCAGCCATATTGGAAGGATGTGTGTCTAGACCTCCTAGCTCTAAGGTGTCCTATCTGGATGACTTATGCACTGGGTTTGACCAGGCCACAGATAGTAACAGAGATGTATTTATCTTGGGTGATATCAATATAAATTGGAAGGATCATAATAATTCAAATAGAACTAAATTAATGAGATATCCCGAGAGCTGTGGTTTGAAACAAATGGTTAATGATACTATTAGATCATGAACTAAGTTAGGTCACCGTTCGGACATGTGCGTTGATCTGATCTTCTGTAATATACCATTGCAATGATTAACCAAGAATATGCATATCCTTGCTTCAGGGCCTGAGCTACAGGCATTTAGATTTGGGTATGTCATTTTAGGTGAAAATTGAAAAAAAGGGTCCGATCCTTAAAAGCCAGATCAATGCCAGTGGGCTGGACAGACCATAATATTGTGACCATAACCATGAACACCAAGGTTCCAAAGAAACCCCCTAGGATTTTGGTCATAATCTATTTCAAAATTATTTGGCTGCTGTACCTTGGGAGCTGATTTATCTAGAGGATGATTTAAATCACACTTCAGGATGTTTTATTGATTTGCTCACTGAGGTAACGGACCATCATGCCCCAGTAAGAAAGAGTACAGTTGGGGCTTGTCCATTTCCATGGATTGGGTGAGGCATTTTCTCCAAAAATATGGCAAAAGTGTTAATCAATTTCCAGTTTAGATTTGGCTAACAGAATTATAGGACACCACATAATTATGCAGTTAAATTGATCGTAAGAAAAAAAACGTTATTTTAAAACAATGCTTTTATTGATTGTAAAAATTATTCTAAAAAAGTATGGAATACAGTAAAGGGCTTACTTGGTACATCTATCTCATCATGCCCATCTAGTGTGGAGGGTGACGGCAGAACAATAACAAAACCAGCTGATATTGCCAATCATCCTATTGAAGTCATTACCCAATGGTAAATTTGGTTATGATCTTATGGACAATTTTTTACTTCGCTATGCTGCTCCCCAGATTGCAGCTCCTTTGAAATACATATTTAATTGGATCACTGGAAAAGGGGACATTTCCAAATATATGGAAGCATGCTAAACTGTGTCCAACCCTGAAAGACAGCAAAGAACCCATTACTCCTGCCAATAGTTGACCAATTAGTCTACTCCCTTCACTCATTAAGATATTGGAGGGTATTGTGAGTAGACAAATATGGGAGTACATGGAAAAGAATGATCTGATCACAGCCAATCAGCAAGCTTATTGCAAAAATGGAATTTAATTGGTTGACATGACTGACCAGAGGCTCAATGCTATAGACAATAGCAGGTTTTGACAAAATTATTTTATTATGGGTTTAAGGAGTCAGCATTGAATTGGGTACAGTCATATCTAACTGACAGGAAACAGTCCACCTATATCAATGGGTCGTATTCTTCCCCTCATGCTTTAAACTGTGGTACCGCAGGGCAGCGGCTTTGGGCCACTTCTTTACTTAGTATATACCAACGACCTTCCTTATGTCTTATCTGAAACTCAAGCTACTATATCTGCAGATGAAACTACAATTTATACAGCAAGATAATCAGTTCAACAGGTACACCAAGCTCTACAAGTAGATCTGGGAAATATCAGGGAGTGGGTTTGCTGGAACAAACTTGTTTTGAACGCCAAGAAAACTAAGGTTATGTTGGTCTGTTCCACTAGGAAAAGGCCAACACAGAATGGGATACAGTTAAGTATGGAGTGAGTACCAATTGAGGATCAGAAACCAAACTACTAGGCGTCCAGCTAGACAACTGCTTATCGTGGTCATCTCAAATAACTCATCAATGTAAAAAATAATAATAATAATTACACCTGCATGCATGATCAGAAGGATAGCTAAATATTTACTGGGAAAGATTCTTAAGCAAACAACCCAGGCATTAATTGAGAGTCAGGTGAACTACTGTTCTGTGGTCTGGGGAAATTCATCAGCAAGTGAAATTAGAAGGATGCAGACTGAACAGAACAAAGCAGCAACGAGTGTTTTAAGGTGGCGATATGGTAATTCTGTTGTAGTCATGCACAATGCTCTCGGTTGGTCATCAAATCAACAAGATAATTGGAGAAAAAAAATGCTTATTTTATTTCACAATTTACACTATTTAAAACAGCCAAACTCCATTTACAATGGTATTCAGTTGGTAAGAGACAGTCATTCAGTAATTACTAGGAATATATTGTCCACTATCTGTGTTAGACATAAAAGAAAAATAGGCAAAAGAACATTTCGATTCGGACCAATAAAGAAATGGAATCATTTATCTGAGCAAACCAGAATCCTTTCAATAAATAATAAAAAATACTTTAGAAGCCTTTAAATATAATACATTGGTAGGTAGATGAAGGAATCAATCTATATTTTCAGACTGTTTAGAGTAATTATCTGGTCAGTTTTAACAGTGTGTTATGTGAAAATGTGATCGTATTATAGCTTGTATTTTAATGTTTAAGGACTCTTGGAAGATTAGTCCAATTAAGGACTAAAAGAGATCCTAATGAAATAAAAGCTCTCCCTCACCAGGTTCCAACGAGACCCCGTCCAAGTCCATTGGTCAGATGAGACAGTTCCACTCCCACCACAACCTACTGAGTCTGGCCCAGCCCTCCAGTAGCTCCAGAGTCCACCCAGAGGACAGCCAACACCATGCCCAGGAACGGAGGATTCCGCTGGGCGAAGGTCTGAGCTTCACCCTGGGGGCTGCCTCATGCTCCAGCCTGGGAGGACAGGGGGAAAACAGTATCTGGGTGAGGCAGACACCCCAGGAGGAGAAAGAGAAAGCCTCTCCTAGTCATACAAGTCATTTTTGGGACTTCTTCACAGGCAAGGGCTCAGGGTCTGAGACCATGGTATGACAGGATAGAACACTGGGGGGGGGGATTGGGACTAGAAATGGTTGGACTGGCCCACCATGGCTTTGTCTGGTCTGCCCTATTGTCATTTCTGGGTGGCTGGGAGGTGGTTGGACCACGTTGAGGGACACTGATATAGAGTAGTGTTTACACGTATTCATACGAGTGCAAACGTAAACCGCACACACACATTGTTGTAACGTGTGAATTAATATTTTTTACTATAGAGCCCATCCCCTTCCCCTCTATCCCTCAACTTATCCATGATCTCTCGTGATGCTACACTGAGCTCCATCCAAACAGCCAGAAAGAAAAAAAACATCAGTGGCTGTATCCTTTATGATCATCTATATTCTGAACCCTCTGTTGGGTAAACTGAACACTTAACGTTTGATACGGCTGAAGACCAAGGAGACGATGGGCAACACTCTGTAAATACATCAGTGTTTTAAACCGTGAAGACTATGGGCTCGATTCGTAAAGTTCTGCGTTGGAGCCCGATTGACATTTTAAAGACAACGTTCCCATGCTAGCTGAGACTGCATTCACGTTAACCGCTGCGTATGTCGGGCTTAATCGGGAAATGAATTCAATCCCAAGTGCTTTCTCGAATCTCATATATTGGGTTTGAAACATTGGTTGCCATGACAAGGTGACATTTTTCCCACATGTACAGAAAAGTATATAATCGTTCAATGCGTTTGCTTCATCTTCTGGTAAAAGGTCACCCCACACATCATTTCTGTCTGGAACTTATCACGCTTCACAGGACTATAGTAATTAACTACCGGGGACAATGTGGCCATAGAGAGCCCATGTATTCAATAACTAAAAGAACTACCTGAGAATTCAATTGGGCTTGAGGATTGGGACAACTTCTTATAGTAAACCTGTCCCTACCATGTAAATGCAGTATTGTGTTTTTTTGTATGTATATAAAAAAAAATGTAGGCTTGTGTGCATCCAGTCTCTGTATTTGTTCTGGACCTTATTGAATTGCTGTATTGATATCCAACAAAAAGACTTGTTCCATGAGGTGCTTGCTATCCTGTAAATATTAATCTCACTCTTGTACCATTAGACAGTACTTGTCATTTTTTTTTGGCAATACTTTTCTATACTTTGTAAACACGCAAGCAATATCCCTTCAAGGTGTAGCTAGATTTCAAACGGTCTATTTTCTTACAGGTGTTTCTTGTATCTTGGAATGCATCTATGTACGAGATTTGAATTAAAATGTACAATTGTTGCTTCGTTATCCTTTATTGAATCCAGTGGGGGTAAAACAGATTTAGAAACACAAAACAGGGTTGTTGATTCATAGCTTACTGAAGCAAGAAGTCCCTTGTGTAATGTTTGAGGAAATTCTGTATTTTTGGAATTTCATCTACTTTTCCATAAGACATGACCGTGTAGAACAGCAGCAACCCCTAAGGGGAACGAAGCATCAGCTTTCCCAGTAAAGTTCTGTAAATGTTCTACTTAGAAAATGTAACAGAACCAGTGCACACATACAGAGAGAAAGAGACAGACACTTTTTCCATCTTAAACCAGTTATTTATTGGAGAAAGTTGAGACCAAAACCTTTTTTCCCCCAAACATACAAATTTTCACTGCATCCGGGCCGCGACATCCCACTTTGCACCCCAATAAACACTCCTCCCCTTCTCAAAGTGCACTTCAACTTAAATCACTTTACACAGAGCAGTGCCGGGTTCAATTCCTATTACATTCTTGGCGAGTTAAAGTAGTGAAATGGACATCTGTGGACAAATCCCCCATGGCAAATTCAGTTGACTGGGATTGAAATGAAATTACCACCCCAGGAAATGTTTCTAGGACCAGGGATTTTTCCTGATCAGGAAAAACATCCTGGTCGTAATTGAATATGATCAATCGTATAGACCTCTTATTTCAAGCAAGCAATTAATTATACTCCAATAACATCTTTATATTTACACATTTTCAATGTCTCCATCCCAAATGGCACCCTATTCCCTATGTAGTGCACTACTTTTGAACAGCACCCTATTCCCTATATAGTGCACTACTTTTGACAGCCCTATGGGCCCTGGTCAAAAGTAGTGCACTACATAGGGAATAAGGTGACATTTGGGACAAATATTCTCTCAAATATAACCCCAAATAAATCACAACCCCATTCATCTCAGCTGCCTACACAAGAATGGTAGGTCTAAATTAGTCAAATATATATAAAAAAAGTTCATAATAATACTTAAAATAAACTAACTTCAGACCCTAGTTTTAATGCGTTGTTCCCACCCGTGTCTTCTAAACCATCACCCCTCTCATCAAGTTTATGGAAGTATGGTGGTGTATGCATCCCAAATGGTGCCCTTTTCCCTATGTAGTACAACACATAGGGAATGGGGTGCCATTTGGGACACATCTGGTATATGTGTCAGTACGTACACAGAATTTCTTTAGAAGAAAAAGAACAGCCAACTCTCCTCGTGTCCTTTCCTTCGCCTAAACCGGTCATAGTCATTGGTTACGTGAGAAACCTTATCAGCGGCTGGGACATACATAGGAGCAAAAATAGCGCATCTTGAAATCGTTGTTCCTACAAATTTTGCTGTAGATTTTGAACGGTTGGAGTGATTACCACCTATAAAAGCTGTGCAGGGCTTGTTAGAAGGGAGAGTGATGAATCTGCACAGAATAACTGAGGGAAATTAATCTATTCACTACAAATGATCATATAGCATTGCTTGATGATCATCCCTGATGTTTTCTGGAACTTTCCAATACCTTCCTGATACCTCCAAGTGTCCAAAAATAGAGAATCAGATCATCAAATAGATTGACGGTCTGTTAATAGTATCTTAAATATAATGTATAGATCAATTTAATATAGTGTACTATTTTGGCGACCACCCCCTACCCCCATTCTCTGACGGGTATGCGGCTCGCCCAGTGATTTTGTTTCACTAAAGTGTCTCCCTCTGAAATATTAGTAACTACCAATGATCTACACCGAGGTGAAAAGAACTGGACTGGTTAAACCAAATACCTAGAAATGGATAGAAAAATGTTGCTGTCCCCTACCCAGGTTTTACACATCACTGCAGCTGAAGGAAAGGAGACGAGGTGAGGAAGCCACGTTAAGACTATTGATACGCACCCAGGAAGCAAAATGGGACACATTGCAGACCAGTGTAGTTTGTTAGTTACATACGAAGCTGCTAGATCTAAACACCATTTCCTGCAGCTAAAAAGGGAGACTCGGGATATGACGTAGGTGCACAAAGTAAACAGCAGTGGGCCGATTTCCGCAACTAAGAGCGCTGAGGCGCGAGGCTAAACATCTCGGCGTGAAGCAAACCTGTGCACAGTCGCAAATACTGCGTCTGACTCTGTGGGAGCGATGTCTTGCTCATCGCAAAATGTTGGCAGTGCTGTTCGTGGCAACATCATTTCGCTGAGTCTACCTTTAACATTAGGTTACATTACATGTCCCTCTGTCAGTTAGGCTGGAATACACACTATGGAAAGCTGATTGACACCTGTTTCTCTGCACTGTGTCCAGCCATGCATGTCCTGCGGCGTGCTCGCGATCACTCACTTCAAACACAAATCAACCCAAACGTGATAATTGGCTGTGTGTGCGCACACACACACACACACACACACACGTCAGTTGCACTGTCAGCAGCAAGAAAAGGGGTCAAACCACTGTTATTCACACACTTCTGGTATGCCACACCTAACTTCACTCACCTACGACACACACAAAAGGTTAGGGAGTACAGAGACGCAGACAGACAGGGTAGACAGAGTGTGCTTCCCAAATGGCACCCTATTCCTTACGTGCACTACAAAAGATACAGGGTTCCTTTTGGGACTCACATAGTGAGAGTGTAACCCTATAGGCTAGAAGAGTGTACTAGGTAAATACTCTAGATCGTAATAGCCTAAGTTCAATCATTCATGAGTTTAGCTCCCTCACAATCCAAACACGTTCTAAGTAGAGTAGCAAGTCACACAATCTAGCATTTAAAAAAGGGCAATTCCTCCACTTTTCAACCTCATATCTCCAACATCATACCAGTGTCAACATATGCGAAAACAGCACATTTCCATGATCTCTGGTTAAAAAGACAAGGAGGGGAAAAAACGCTTTTCTGTAACATCACAGGGTAGGATTAAAGTACTGCAAAAATACTTTTTAGCCTCGGTACTGGTACCAGGTTATCGTTACTCATTGTGTATTTATTCCTCGTGTTATTATTTTTCTATCAGGTTCTCCTTTCTCTCCTCTCTGCATTGTCGGAAAACAAACGCATGTTACAGATATTTTGATCTAGCCAGAGGGAGGGTATTTTCTTGCTCCGCACTTCACTGCAAATCTCAAGAGTTAGGAAATGTATTTTACCGTTATTTAACTAGGCAAGTCAGTTAAGAACAAATTCTTATTTTCAATGACGGCCTAGGAACAGTGGGTTAACTGTCTTGTTCAGGGGCGGAACGACAGATCTGTACCTTGTCAGCTCGGTTACTAGTCCAACGCTCTAACCACTAGGCTACCTGCCGCCCCAGGCTCCCCTGCCGAAATCACCGTTTTAACTTTTAATGATGTCATTGGGTGGAACTTAACTTTAGATATTTTTTCAAAACGTAGAAATGCGCATTTTTCACATAGGTAGACACTGGTATTGTGCTGAAGATAATGAAAATGTGGTTGAATTGCCCTTCAATATCAGTTAAGTTAGGGTTTGTAAAAATCCGGTAATTTTCCACAAATTCCTAGGTTCTCCAGGATTCCTGGTTGGTGGATTCCAGATTTCCAGCTTATTTCTTCTTGATTTCTGCGTATCTTCCAGACGGAATTTTGGGAAAGTTACCGGAGTTCTGCAACTCTATACACAACGTAAAATGTTTTGTTTAAGTCCTTCACCAATGTCAACCTCATATTAGTAATTAGTTAACCCTGAAAACAAGCAGCACGTCTTAGACTGAGCTCACAAAGGAATGGTTTATGCGTTAAAATATGAATTAATATATGGTTGCAGAGTATAGCCTAAAAACACAAAATGGCACCCTATACCAACTAGGGCTTTGGACAAAGGTAGTGCACTATGTAGTGAATAAGGTGCCTAGGTCTCCAACTGGTGGGGTGTGTTTGAGATTTAAGAAAACTCTGGGCCTTAGTCAGACCACAGCTGAGTCCCTAGGAGACCTGGTCAAAAATAGCGCAATATATGTTAGAGAATCAGGTGCCATTAAGACACAACCTATATATCTAGTACTGGTCAGGATTGGTAAAAACTCCAGGCCCTAAGTATGGGCCAACCAATAAGCAGCCAGTTTCGTACGGTATATTTCAAAACGGCAGACTGTCTTACATTCAACTTTAATACAGGTCCCACTCTGGGCCTAGCTAACATAAACACCTCCCGTGTCAGAGCGATGGATCAGGGCCTGTATTCATAAAGCTTCTCAGAGTAAGAGTGCTGATCTAGGATCAGATTTAAAAAGGCAAAACTGATCCTAGGTCAGCACTCCTGCTCTACAGGCTCTGTTCCAATACCTACACCAGCGTATTACTTAGAATGTATTGGGACTGCATACTTGGTATTGTGCTAGAATAGATATGGGGACAAAGCCTTTTAAAAAGAGTGAAGTTAGGTTTATTACCCCAACTGGCAGTGTAGCACATACTTAATATTATAAACCAAACAACCGATATGTTTGGTTTACTTCTACGGTCAAAAAAAATAAACAGGAAATGCTTGTATACCTCAGGCTCTGATTGGAAGTTTCATATCAGGTGACAGGAAGAGGAGCTAAATGTTGCAGCAGCCAATCAGGTTTATACTGCGTTAAAGACGAAACAAAAGAGGATGGCTGGGTTATGTCCCAAATGACAGCCTACTCCATATATAGTGCTCTACTTATAGAGTGCAGTACATAGGGAATATGCTGCCATTTGAAGCACAGCCATTGACACCAGTGAGATACTTGCTTGCTTAGGAGACAGATAAGATAAACATCTGGTTGGCAGGTTATTTGTAGTTGGTGGTGTAGTTTGCTGTTGTTGCCAGAGGGGGAAGTTAGAGAGCTTATATGCGTGTGTCCCTTTAAACAGATGGTAATATAGATGTGTAGCTTTCAGGATCTGAACCATGATATAATAAAACACTGCCAGATCTGTCCCGGTGAGCTGCAAAGGGACCAAACTCAACACTCCACCCCACTCTCCAAACTAACAACAACTGGCAACAAAGTATTGAGAACATTCAAGAAATGGCAGATCCACTTTTCATCAATCCCAAATCCTGTTTAGCCCCTCTGAGTGGCACTAAATATGACAAGGACACCAATAATTGATGAAACACCAGTAAATGGCGCCACATCAGTAACGGCACACCATGTAAGCAGAGAGCTCGCCAAGCTAACACACCATATATTGCTAATCTGCTGTCAAACCCCAAAAAAAGACAACCAGGACGATGATGATGAAAAGGAGGAGAGGATGACGAAACATAACAATCCCCGGTACCTGCTCTTCGTTCTACGATGTCATATCAACTGATCAGTTGCTCAGGCATCGTTGGCTCCTGTCTGCTGAAGATCCTCCTCCATGCATCCTCTCGGCGCTCCACAGCTCCCGCTGTAAAGCCTGAATATTTAAAAACAGGTGGTGGGCTAGGCGGGGCCTGTGGCTGCCCAAGCCCCTCCCCTCTATGCTGAGTCCCAATCCCAATGGCCCGTTTCAGCCTTGGGCCGCTGCCATTTGCTGGTTCAGTCCCGGGACTGGTAGAACAGAATGTAACCTGACTCAGAGTTCTTAGAAATGTCAGACGTTAGACCGTAGAACTCCTCGATCGCCTGGGCGTCGATTTTCTATAAAGGAGGAGAAGAGTTTAAGGTTAGGCCGAATCTCAAAATTACACCCTACTATTCCCCATATAAAATCGCAGAAACAAATCGCAAGTGTTTGTGTCTGTCACGACACAAACATATAGCGACAGAGTTCACAATATAGTGCCCTACTTTTGGCCAGAGCCCTATCTTTTTACTGTGTTGTGTTACTTGTCATACACATTTTGGAAATATGTAAGAATATATGTTTGCGGTACAACAAATGTGGATCCCCTCAGACGAAAGAGAGAATAAATCGGTAGTGCGTCGACCAGTTGTGAGGGTAGAGTAGTGAGGCAACAATGTTTACTTGCAGTTCATTCCAATGTTAGTTTCCAGGAGAGAAAAAAAAGGTACCTCTCCCTTTCTCCTGGAAACTGAAATCGGAGTGGACTGCGTGCGAGAGGAGGAAAAGAGGAAGAATTTCAAAACAAACCCACAGCAGCCATGTCTACTCTTCTATCCCCTCCCATTCCAAGTTGCCCCTTAGCTACAGATCTAGGATCAGTTTACCTTCTCCAAACCCCAACCTTAACACTAGAACAGCTAAAGCAGTAATTTGACTGCTCGTGAATTTAAAAACAATTATTAGTGCCATTTTTAAAGTTATGGCCCCCTCCTTCCTTGACCTTTCGTAAATAAGTCTATATAACATATTGTCGTTGTTAGAACCTTAATGTCAATAACAGAACTGGAGTTATAAATCAGTTTTAGGAGGGAATGTCATTAGTTTTGAATGGTTTTCCCCCGTCGCCCCTCCTCCCAACAGTTGAAGGTGTCCAGTTGATAACTGCCTTGAAACTTAACCTAAACATTTTTACACATAAAGGTATAACAGATTAAATAAATGAAGTTAAAGGATGATGGGGGAGAATGTGTGAGTTGATGAGTGAGGGGGAGGGAGCAAACAATGCCAAACGTTGTAAACATCAATTGGGAATGAATAAGAGGGAGGCCCATTCTTTTGTATTGATCTGTTCTAATTAGAATCTCAAAATTGCATGTATGCTATATCTAGGTCCCTATTAAAATCAGTTTTATTTTGGGACTAATTCCATTCTTTTTTCCAAAGTGCTGCTTCCCCCAGGTTTCTGTTTCCCCCAGGTTTTTTTTTTTAGGTTTATGCTCTCAAAAAACAACATTTTTAATAGAAAAAAACCCAAATTGGATGTTTTAAATCCTCAACGATGCTTAAAAACTACACAAGGAGACCACTTGAGGTCTGGAAGAAAAGAAAAATCGAAGAACTTTTGAGTGTAGATATCCTTTAATTTAACTGCACACCAGCAAGAGACTCTTTGATTGGTGGGGTTTCTGTAGCATACATGTGATTGTAGAGTTAGCTAATCAAAATTGCCACTGCATTGACGCAAACAATCATGATATCAAGTGGGAACTAGCTACTTTGTAGTTAATAAATGTTAAGTGAGAAAGCCTTTCCATTTACCAGAAGACGCTACAAAGTGCTAGACAAATGGGCATTCCTGCATTGCCTCTAAAGAAAGTTGAAGGAAAATGTGAATCACTGATGCATTTTGTTAATGTCTTATCAAATTTGGGCATATTAATAAATGTTCTAAAAACTTCAATAAATGTCTTTGTTTTGAACCCCGCTTTAATGTCTTGATTCCGTGCTTCTGTCCACAACGCAGATTTTAATAGGGCCCAACATTTTATTTATTTATTTTACCTTTATTTAACTAGGCAAGTCAGTTAAGAACAAATTCTTATTTTCAATTACGGCCTAGGAACAGTGGGTTAACTGCCTGTTCAGGGGCAGGGGCTCGGAGGTTTGAACTTGCAACCTTCCGGTTACTAGTCCAACGCTCTAACCACTAGGCTACCCTGCAGGCCACTGAATTGTATTAGTCTACACTTGCCTACTTGGGAGTACACAGCGAGAGCGTGCTTCATTTACAACGGTAAGAAGACTAAGACAAACGGATGCACATGATGCCGCGTTCAAGCTGCTACAAAATCTGAATGAGAATGACTCCGATGGCGGGGAAGAAATGAATCATGACATCTGATGATTATTCTTCTGATTCTGAGCCTGACCTACACCTCCGAGGCCCAAGTGCAGAAAAGGGCGCACTGAACAGGTGTCGACGCCACCACCAAATGAAACTGTGAGGCAGGGACAGAAGAGGGAATGGCACCATTTGGATAGGACAAGCTGATGACAATGCTACAGGTTGATTACCACAGAGAGCAGGCCCAACATATCAAGCAAAAAAACTAAACCATCAACGCACTCACATTTTTTGTTTGTTTGTGTGACATGGGTATGCTCCAACTGATGCCATTGCATGGCACGAAGACGCTACAGTTGCAAAATTCCGGGAACTTACAATAGGATTCCGGATTTCCTGCTTATTCCGCAAACCTTCCAACCAGAATTTCGGGAAAAACAGAATATCTTGAAAGTTCCCGGAGATTTGTAACCCTAGTAGACACACATGAAATCACGAGCTGACAATTTAATAGTTTTGACTGCCGTCAATTTGACATTTCTATTAAATAGAAGGCCATTATTGCCCATGTGCTGATTTTCACTATTTATCAAGCACACTTGGCACTTAGAATGATGTGTAGGCTACTGATGTTGTCATTATTTGACCGTGCGTCTTGTTGAGCGTGCGTCTTGGTGGATGGTGTAGTTTACATTTTGTTGCTGTTACCACATTCCAAGACATATGCCCTTGAATGTGTTAGTGTTTTTTTTTTTTTTTTTTACATAGCCTACAGTACCAAACTATTGAAAACATTATTGTGTTCATATTTTCAAGCATGGTGGTGGATGCATTACGCTATGGGTATGCTTGTCATCTGCAAGGACTAGGGAGGTTTTTGGGATAAAAAGAAACCACAGACAAAAATCCTGTCTGCTTTCCAACAGACACTTTCGTCTTTCTGCAGGACAATAACATAAAAACACAAGGCCAAATCTATACTGGAGTTGCTTACCAAGACGACTTTGAATGTTCCAGAGTGGCCTAGTTACAGTTGCCTTAAAACATCTTGAAAATGGCTGTCCATCAATGATCAACAACCAACTTGACAGAGCTTAAAGAATTTTAAAAATAATAAAGGACATATATTGTACAATGCAGGTAGGTCTGTGGTAAATGGCATAAAAATCAATGTTTTTTTGGGGGCGGGGTGATTCACAATATACACAAGCCTATGTGGACAACCCTTCAAATTAGTGGATTCGGCCATTTCAGCCACACCCGTTGCTGACAAGTGTATGAAATAGGGCACCCAGCCATGCAATCTCCATAGACAAACATTGGCGGAAGAACAGCCGTACTGAAGAGCTCGGTGACTTTCAACGTGGCACCGTCATAGGATGCCTGCCACCTTCCCAACAAGTCAGTTTGTCAAATTTGCTGCTCATAAGAGTGGAACTGAGAAAAATTTATTTTATTTACCTTGGTTTCACAGTAACTTAATGCAGTTACTGCTAACGTGACGTCCATTTTTCCAAAACACAATAGAGGGGATACAGGATACATGTATTTAATGTAGCAAAAATGACATAGTGCACTTTTTACCAAATGACTAGTTACTGCCTTTTTGCTTGATAGGGTAGTATACCCTATAATACTATAGTGGGGTGGGAGATGCCTACCTAGTCTCCCCTAGGGTTCACATCAGGTTCCCACATGGTACGTACACCATAGGCATACATAATTCAACAAGCGCAGACATATCCACAAAATAGTTAGCTCAGACAGCTGAGCTCGGACAGGCCCAGCTCATGGGCTACATCAGATTTTTATTTACACTGGACAAAAATATCAAACGCAACATGTAAAGTGTTGGTCCCATGATTCATGAGCTGAAATAAAATAGCCCCGAAATGTTCCATACGCACAAAAAGCTTATTTCTCTTAGATTTTGTGCACACAATTGTTTACATCTCTGTTAGTAAGCATTTCTCCTTTGCCAAGATAATCCATCCACCGGTGTGGCATATCAAGAAGCTGATTAAAACAGCATGATCATTACATTTACATTTAAGTCATTTAGCAGACGCTCTTATCCAGAGCGACTTACAAATTGGTGCGTTCACCTTAAGACATCCAGTGGAACAGCCACTTTACAATAGTGCATCTAAATCTTTTAAGGGGGGTGAGAAGGATTACTTTATCCTATCCTAGGTATTCCTGAAAGAGGTGGGGTTTCAGGTGTCTCCGAAAGGTGGTGATTGACTCCGCTGTCCTGGCGTCGTGAGGGAGTTTGTTCCACCATTGGGGGGCCAGAGCAGCGAACAGTTTTGACTGGGCTGCGCGGGAACTGTACGTCCTCAGTGGTAGGGAGGCGAGCAGGCCAGAGGTGGATGAACGCAGTGCCCTTGTTTGGGTGTAGGGCCTGATCAGAGCCTGGAGGTAATGAGGTGCCGTTCCCCTCACAGCTCCGTAGGCAAGCACCATGGTCTTGTAGCGGATGCGAGCTTCAACTGGAAGCCAGTGGAGAGAGCGGAGGAGCGGGGTGACGTGAGAGAACTTGGGAAGGTTGAACACCAGACGGGCTGCGGCGTTCTGGATGAGTTGTAGGGTTTAATGGCACAGGCAGGGAGCCCAGCCAACAGCGAGTTGCAGTAATCCAGACGGGAGATGACAAGTGCCTGGATTAGGACCTGCGCTGCTTCCTGTGTGAGGCAGGGTCGTACTCTGCGGATGTTGTAGAGCATGAACCTACAAGAACGGGCCACCGCCATGATGTTAGTTGAGAACGACAGGGTGTTGTCCAGGATCACGCCAAGGTTCTTAGCGCTCTGGGAGGAGGACACAATGGAGTTGTCAACCGTGATGGCGAGATCATGGAACGGGCAGTCCTTCCCCGGGAGGAAGAGCAGCTCCGTCTTGCCGAGGTTCAGCTTGAGGTGGTGATCCGTCATCCACACTGATATGTCTGCCAGACATGCAGAGATGCGATTCGCCACCTGGTCATCAGAAGGGGGAAAGGAGAAGATTAATTGTGTGTCATCTGCATAGCAATGATAGGAGAGACCATGTGAGGTTATGACAGAGCCAAGTGACTTGGTGTATAGCGAGAATAGGAGAGGGCCTAGAACAGAGCCCTGGGGACGCCAGTGGTGAGAGCGCGTGGTGAGGAGACAGATTCTCGCCACGCCACCTGGTAGGAGCGACCTGTCAGGTAGGACGCAATCCAAGCGTGGGCCGCGCCGGAGATGCCCAACTCGGAGAGGGTGGAGAGGAGGATCTGATGGTTCACAGTATCGAAGGCAGCCGATAGGTCTAGAAGGATGAGAGCAGAGGAGAGAGAGTTAGCTTTAGCAGTGCGGAGGGCCTCCGTGATACAGAGAAGAGCAGTCTCAGTTGAATGACTAGTCTTGAAACCAGACTGATTTGGATCAAGAAGGTCATTCTGAGAGAGATAGCGGGAGAGCTGGCCAAGGACGGCACGTTCAAGAGTTTTGGAGAGAAAAGAAAGAAGGGATACTGGTCTGTAGTTGTTGACATCGGAGGGATCGAGTGTAGGTTTTTTCAGAAGGGGTGCAACTCTCGCTCTCTTGAAGACAGAAGGGACGTAGCCAGCGGTCAGGGATGAGTTGATGAGCGAGGTGAGGTAAGGGAGAAGGTCTCCGGAAATGGTCTGGAGAAGAGAGGAGGGAATAGGGTCAAGCGGGCAGGTTGTTGGGCGGCCGGCCGTCACAAGACGCGAGATTTCATCTGGAGAGAGAGGGAGAAAGAGGTCAGAGCACAGGGTAGGGCAGTGTGAGCAGAACCAGCGGTGTCGTTTGACTTAGCAAACGAGGATCGGATGTCGTCGACCTTCTTTTCAAAATGGTTGACGAAGTCATCTGCAGAGAGGGAGGAGGGGGGGGGAGGAGGATTCAGGAGGGAGGAGAAGGTGGCAAAGAGCTTCCTAGGGTTAGAGGCAGATGCTTGGACTTTAGAGTGGTAGAAAGTGGCTTTAGCAGCAGAGACTGCTGTAGAGAGGAGGGAGTGAAAGGATGCCAGGTCCGCAGGGAGGCGAGTTTTCCTCCATTTCCGCTCGGCTGCCCGGAGCCCTGTTCTGTGAGCTCGCAATGAGTCGTCGAGCCACGGAGCGGGAGGGGAGGACCGAGCCGGCCTGGAGGATAGGGGACATAGAGAATCAAGGGATGCAGAAAGGGAGGAGAGGAGGTTGAGGAGGCAGAATCAGGAGATAGGTTGGAGAAGGTTTGAGCAGAGGGAAGAGATGATAGGATGGAAGAGGAGAGAGTAGCGGGGGAGAGAGAGAGCGAAGATTGGGACGGCGCGATACCATCCGAGTAGGGGCAGTGTGGGAAGTGTTGGATGAGAGCAAGAGGGAAAAGGATACAAGGTAGTGGTCGGAGACTTGGAGGGGAGTTGCAGTGAGGTTAGTGGAAGAACAGCATCTAGTAAAGATGAGGTCGAGCGTATTGCCTGCCTTGTGAGTAGAGGGGGAAGGTGAGAGGGTGAGGTCAAAGAGGAGAGGAGTGGAAAGAAGGAGGCAGAGAGGAATGAGTCAAAGGTAGACGTGGGGAGGTTAAAGTCACCCAGAACTGTGAGAGGTGAGCCATCCTCAGGAAAGGAGCTTATCAAGGCATCAAGCTCATTGATGAACTCTCCGAGGGAACCTGGAGGGCGATAAATGATAAGGATGTTAAGCTTGAAAGGGCTGGTAACTGTGACAGCATGGAATTCAAAGGAGGCGATAGACAGATGGGTAAGGGGAGAAAGAGAGAATGACCACTTGGGAGAGATGAGGATCCCGGTGCCACCACCCCGCTGACCAGAAGCTCTCGGGGTGTGCGAGAACACGTGGGCGGACGAAAGAGAGCAGTAGGAGTAGCAGTGTTATCTGTGGTGATCCATGTTTCCGTCAGTGCCAAGAAGTCGAGGGACTGGAGGGAGGCATAGGCTGAGATGAACTCTGCCTTGTTGGCCGCAGATCGGCAGTTCCAGAGGCTACCGGAGACCTGGAACTCCACGTGGGTCGTGCGCGCTGGGACCACCAGATTAGAGTGGCCACGGCCACGCGGTGTGGAGCGTTTGTATGGTCTGTGCAGAGAGGAGAGAACAGGGATAGACAGACACATAGTTGACAGGCTACAGAAGAGGCTACGCTAATGCAAAGGAGATTGGAATGACAAATGGACTACACGTCTCGAATGTTCAGAAAGTTAAGCTTACGTAGCAGGAATCTTATTGACTAAAATAATTCAAATGATACAGTACTGCTGAAGTAGGCTAGCTGGCAGTGGCTGCGTTGTTGTTGTTCTATCTCTCTATAGTGCTGTTTCTTGTATTATGGTCTCTTGTTTCTTTAGAGGTTTCACTTTGTTGTCCTTTTTCTTTTCCTTTTTCTTCGGTCCTTATTTTGTCTTCCTTTCTTCTGTTAACTAGATATTTTTGTTGTTATTCTTTGTAAGCTAGCTAGCTTCTTCCAGGAGAGTCCCTAGCAACTGCTTAGCAACAACTAAACAATTCAGCTAGCAATTCAGCTAGCTAAGATAACTGTACAATTTTATGAAAAATAGTTACTTCTTCAAAAGCCTGTCTTTTTGGTTTGTTCCTTGTTTTGTCTTCTATTGAGTCTTGCAGTTTTCTCTTGATTTTTTCGATGTACTTCACTCTAAAAAACATTTAAATCTCAATATATACAGGAGCTCATTTTTCAGCAGCTGCTCAATTTGGAACATACCACAGTGCATCATTACACAGGTGCACCTTGTGCTAGGGACAATAAAAGGCCACTAAAATGTGCAGATGTCTCAAGATGAGAGAGCATACAATTGACATGCTGACCGCAGGAATGTTGAGAGCTGTTGCCAGAGAAGTGAATGTTCATTTCTCTACCATAAGCTGCCTCCAACATTGTTAAAGAGAATTCATTTGTCAGTATGTCCAACCGGCCTCACAACTGCAGACCACATGTAACCACGGCAGCCCAAGACCTCCACATCCAGGTTCTTCACCTTCGGGGATCATCTGAGACCAGCCACGCAAATAGACGATTAAACTGAGAACTGTTTCTGTCCATAATAAAGCCTTTTTGAAAAAAAAAAAAAAAAAAAAAAAAAACTCATTCTGATTGACTGGGCCTGGCTCCCAAGTGGGTGCGCCTATGCCTTCCCAGGCTCACCCATGGCTGCGACCCTGCACAGTCATGTGAAATCCATTGATTAGTGGTCTAATAAATGGATTTCAATTGACCGATTACCTTCTTTGAACTGTAACTCGGTAAGTGTTGAAATTGTTGCATGTTGCGTTTATATATTTTTTCAGTATAGAAAGGAAAATGAACGTGCTTATGTGAGAAATGTTAGTGCAGCTTATCGCATCGATTCGTTCTCCAATCAAACCAAATCGTTTCAAAGTAAAACATATCGTTCCTGTATCACATCGGAGCTGACGTATCAAGATACGTATCGAATTGTCTTGAAAGGGAAAGATGCACATCCCCAATTAAATGTATTAATTATACTGTTAGAATGTTGCAGTCAGAATGATTAGCTTGAAGGGGCTCCCTCGAAGCCCAGCAGTTCTAGTGTTAAAGGGATAATTTGACATTTTGGCCATTTTTCTACTTACCCAGAGTCAGATTAACTCATGGATACCCTTTTAATGTCTCCACGTGCAGTTTCAAGGTATTTTCTGGAGCCATTGTAACTAGTATAAGCTCATGACTGGACATCTATGGGTAAGTAGAAAAAAGGGCTTAACTGCCAAAAGGTCTAACTATCCCTTTAACCATTAGAAAGTAAACCCCACAGCTGATCTGAGACCAGTGTCTTTCCAAGCCCAGTGGAAACTTCATCACTCAGCCAGGTTCTGCTCATCCACCAGATGTTACAATGGGACTCTTTCCATTGCGGAAAAAGCCTAGACACTGATCAAAGATCAGTTTTGCATTAGTCTACACTAATGGTCACGCTGGGTAAAATGAGTGTATGCTGATTCTAGATCTGTGCCTGTGGAAAGTGTCTACCCGGAGTGGAAAACGCAGGCCCCTCGATTGCTATAACATACCTCTACACTGTGGGTACATTTGAAACAGGGCCACATACTACTACCGTGTAGACTCATTCCCTGAATGTGATCTGGTCTGAAAGCATTTCAACAGACTCAGTAGGCCTACTCGACTTTCAAGTATTTCATAGTGTGTGCTGTACCATGTTTTAATGCATTCTCATTACCTGAGAAAAGCAGGTTGGTTATGGTGAGTGTGAGAGAGAGGACAGAGAAAGCTAGACTACCATGCACGGGCATAAAGATTCCCCCCCTTCGGTTCATCCTACTAACTTATCTAAAACTGGTGTTTCCAGTCTGTCTCCCACTCCCTATTCATAAAGATTCCACATTATTAACAGAGCCACCTGGAGCTATCTGGGTCGACCGAAGCGGAGCAAGGATGGAATTCCAGACAACATTGGAAGCGAGTAGGGATCAGACCTGGGTTCAAATACTTTTAGCGTTTGCTCTAGCCTGCCTGGAGTGCCAGATGTTCGGTGTTTACACTCCTTCCGAGTATTCCATTGGTTATATTGAGCCAGGCAAGATCAATTAAGCACAGACACAAATATTTTAAATGATTGCAAATCATATTTGAACCCAGGTCTGGTATGTAGTAGGGGGATGGACTGGAATGCAGCTTGGATTAGGTCTCGTCTCTGATGGGTCTCTATGGATGCTGTGAATGAGTGAGTAAAATCAAACTACCAGTTTATACCATAAAAATAGATAGTGTCATTTGTTGACAACAGGTCGTTATTGGAGGCATTTATTGGGAATTTGAGAGTACCTACAGTTAATTTAGCCTTTCTGTTTTGCCCGTCTTCAGCTTTCATACCGTACTGCAACTAAAAACTGTCTTTGAAAACACCGCTGGCGTGTTTGAAGGCCCCATGTACCACAGCCGATCAGCATCTCACTCTTCTCTTTAAAACATACGGAATATAGACTCATTGAAGGAAAACAACCCTTAGAATATAAAGAGAAGAGTTATCACTAGAAAATAATATATAGAGTATAGACAAGCTCTACTTACCTCTACTATGTCGTCATCAAACAAGAGCCAGAATCCATGACTCTTCACTATGGTGATGTAATGACCACGGTTTGGACCACTGGAGAGGGGAACATAGATATACACGTTATAGACAGGAGGTACAACTAAAAGACTATGCTGAGAAGAGAGAGATGGACAGAAGCAGATAAATATTGAAATGGTGACAGACAAGGGGAGAGCGAGAGAAACAGTCTACAAAAAATCTCTGGCACAATCTGAGCGAGCGACCAGTCTCTCTCTTTACCTTCCACAGTGGACGACCACGGCGACCAGGTCGTACATGCGGTCGGGGTTGGTGGCGTCTCCTGAGGTGTTGAAGAGGCGGAGCTCCAGGGGGAAGACGACGCGATAGGACAACTTGGTGTAGCGATGCAACTGGTCCATGTATTTAAACCTCTTCAGGTGTAACGCCAGGATCATAGGGAGCTTCTTCACACGCATCCTAATCATAATAAAGAAGATAATAAAATATGATATAGAGAGGAAAGGAGTAGGGTTAAAGCCGTTTTTAAAATCTCAATAACAAATCATTTCTGGGTCAAATAAAATGAGCTTTCATAGGCAGAGAGGTTTGGAACACTTAAGCAATAAGGCACAAGAGGCAGTGCTGTATCATGAATACAGTCAAAGGTCAATGGCATTGTCTGGCCCGAAGCGACAGCGTCATTTACCTGGATATGTCCATGATAATGATGTTGATGCGTGATTTTGCCTGGCTCAAAAAAATGTTGTCTCATCTTGTCTGAGGACCATTCAATCTCCATGTATGGTACAGAGATCGACACTCAAAAGTAAAGCATTGTTTCCGAGTCTAGACAGGGAGACTTATATTAACCTCGCTGTACCAAACTAAATGCTAGGATGGAAGCAAGGGGAAATAATGTGGGATAAACACAAGAGATGATTCAGACAGCAACATGATAATACAAGAGATGGTTCGGACCGCAAAGTGAGATTCTTATGGCGGCAGAGTGATCATTTTCAGATGGATCTGTTAGCAGGCATAGCGTGCCTGTGACGGCCAATAGAGCACGGCTTGGAATGCTGCTTGTCCAATCAGCATCCAAACAATGAGTTGTATAATCTTTCTTATTGGTCTGCTAACTAATTTACGTGACGTCAACCGGAATGGAAAAACTCCCTCTCACCAAAACAGACTGAAATTTCAGGTGGTCTTTTCAAACAGCTCTTAAACTAAAAGGGCATTATTGTAATTTTCACAAAGTATTATTCCAACCTCAGTGGGGAAACATTAAAAAACAGGAAATCATGTTTGTTTTTTTTGACTGCACTGGGCCTTTAATGTTCGTATTTAAACCTCTTTAGCTGTATCACCAGCAAGCATCGATCCGGTCTACTAATCACCTACTTACTTACTGTATGTTTGCGCCAACTGCCATTTAAAATGCACTTTTTGGCCATGTTTTTCAGAGACCAGCCAGCTCACCTTTTCTGTGCTTCCTGTTTACTCCGACACTGTTCACAGTAGTACTTGTATTCACTACATAGTGTCTCAGTGTTGCTGAAACCCCTGTGGAGAGAAAAGACGACGGAAACACACACAGATGAGTTCTGGAGCATCCACAAGGTGATGTCATTTGGCATATGTATAACTTTTTCATAACGCTTCCTCCTATTTGGCCCTACTGAACTTTTTCCTCCATCCATTCATTAATTTATATTTTCCTTTCTCTTATTTACCTCTATCCCTTTCTCCATCCCCACAGTGTCTCTCTCTATCTGGCAGTACACACACACACACACACACCTACCTAAGACAGTGCGTGATGGAGGTGTTCTGCTCCACGTCGACAGACAGGTCCAGGAAGTCCTCATCTTTACTGCTCACCTGGACAAGCACAACATTGGTGACATCTACCTCTGTTTAAACACTGTTCAGTAATAGGAAACTGGCATAAATTACAGCTCCTGGCCCCATTCCTCTCCTTCATTTAAAAAACAACGACAGTCTCCATTTTGAATCTGCCTTTCCCATTACAATAGTGTCGGCATTAACAGCCTCCATCTTGGATCTCCCTCCACTTACAGCTTCACAGTTGAGGCAACGCGTCTCGTTGGTCAGGGTGCCCTGGAAGATCTCATGGACCCAGGTCTGCTGTATCTTCTCCCCTTCCTCTCCCTCTCCTCCTCCTGTCCCGCTGCTCCCCCCACCTCCTCCGTTCTGCATCAGTTTTCCGTTCTGCTGTCGCTCCTGACCCTTCTCCTCCTGGAGCAGGTCAGCAATAGTGTTGAGGAGGTAGTTGAGGAACTCATGGGCATCTTGCTGCATGTAGTTGTCAAACAGCTCTGGAGGGAGGGAGAGGATAGAGAAAGAGGGGATGATGGAAGAGTAATGAGCTGTCTAAAGTTGCTACATTTTCTCCAATCTCCATCTATCCTTTCTATTTCAGGAGCGAGATTAACTTGTTTTTCTCCTTTGCACCCCTCCCATCCTTCTCACCATTCTCCTTCCTCAGACGGGAGATGAACTTCTTGGGAGGGATGACGCCGACCTTCTTCTTTTGTGTAGCGATGCTGTTGAACAGGACATGTTGCCAAGAGTTAAAGAAAATTGTAACTAAGTTCCAATTGTAATCCCCCCCCCCCCCATTTCTGATCTATTTTTGGTTCCAAGAACCATTTCATGTGTTTATGCAAGAGTCTACGAGTGGGGCACATTCTCTCCCCTTTACCTGTTGAAGAGGTCAGACAGACAGGTGAGCAGGGACTCTTTACGTCTGGGCTGGACCTTGTAGGCCAAGACCTTTTCCCTAAAAGGACGGCAGAAGTACAGGGCCTGCAGCACCGAGTTACAGTAGCAGGTGTTCCCAAACTAGAGGAGAGAGGGAGGAGACAAGACGAAAGGAGAGGAGAGAGAGAGATAGAAGTGTGAGAAATTTTTTTTTAGTCTTGTGTAATGATAGTTGGAAAAAGGTCATTCAATCTTGATTCAAAAGCAAACACACTAACACTGAAATCCATGGTACTGTAGCTATGGTTATATATTGTGTTTGTGCAGGTGCATGCTGGGAAACTTACAGTTGAAGTCAGAAGTTTACATACACTTATGTTGGAGTTATTAAACTAGTTTTTCAACCACTCCACAAATTTATAGTTAACAAACTATAGTTTTGGCAACTCGGTTAGGACATGTACTTTGTGCATGACACGTAATTTTTCCAACAATTGTTTACAGACAGATTATTTCACTTATAATTCACTGTATCACAATTCCAGTGGGTTAGAAGTTTACATACACTAAGTTGACTGTGCCTTTAAACAGCATGGAAATTCCAGAAAATTATGTCATGGCTTTAGAAGCTTCTGGTAGGCTAATTGACGTCATTTGAGTCAATTGGAGGTGTACCTGTGGATGCATTTCAAGGCCTACCTTCAAACTCAGTGCCTCTTTACCTGACATCATGGGAAAATCAAAAGAAATCAGCCAAGACAGCAGAAAAAACGTTGTAGACCTCCACAAGTCTGGTTCATCCTTGGGATCAATTTCCAAACGTCTGAAGGTACAATGTTCACCTATACAAACAATAGTACCATGCAGCCGTCCTACCGCTCAGGAAGGAGATGCGTTCTATCTGCTAGAGATTAACGTACTTTGGTGCGAAAAGCGCAAATCAATCCCAGAACAGCAGCAACGGACCTTGTGAAGATTCTGGAAGAAACAGGTACAAAAGTATCTATATCCACAGTAAAACAAGTCCTATATCGACATAACCTGAAACGCCGCTCAGCAAGGAAGAAGCCACTGCTCCAAAACCGCCTTCAAAAAGCCAGACTACAGGCACATGGGGACAACCGTGAAGCACAGGGGTGGCAGCATCATGTTGTGGGGGTGCTTTGCTGCAGGAGGGACTGGTGCACTTCACAAAATAGATGGCATCATGAGAAGGAAAATTGTGAATATATTGAAGTAACATCTCAAGACATCAGGTCAGGAAGTTAAAGCTTGGTTGCAAATGGGTCTTCCCGAATGGACAATGACCCCAACCATGCTTCCAACGTTGTGGCAAAAAGATATTAGAGTGGCCATCAAAAAGCCCTGACCTCAATCCTATAGAATATTTGTGGGCAGAACTGAAAAAGCATGTGCGAGCAAGGATGCCTACAAACCTGACTCAGTTACACTGGCTCTGTCAGGAGGAATGGGCCAAAATTCACCCAACTTATTTTTGGAAGCTTGTAGAAGGCTACCTGAAACATTTGACCTGAGGTTAACCCATTTGAAGGCAATGCTACCAAACACTAATTGAGTGTATGTAAACCACTGGAATAAATCTCTACTATTATTCTAACATTTCACATTCTTAAAATAAAGTGGTGATCCTAACTGACCCAAGACAGGGATTTTTTTACTAGAATGAAATGCCAGGAATTGTGAAAAAATGAGTTTAACTGTATTTGGCTACGGTGTATGTAAACTTCCAACTTCAACTGTACATTGACCAACAGCTATGGTTTATATTGTTGAGTGGGCACTTACGTTGACCAATCCAAAGTAGTGTTCATTAACTGGAAACTGTTCCGGTCCGATCTCCTTCTCCAAAGCTGAGGCATTGGCGCCCTGGAAAGCAAAGTATTGCATTTATATAGTCTCTGCCAAATGACCATCTATCGTCCAGAGTGACTTACAAATCAGTAAGAGTCAAAGAACCATGTATTCTAGCCAAGAGTGCCAATAATATCCACACGGGAATACTTTTTAGTATGCTCTAATAACCTTTCATGCAGTATGAATATTGTGATATAGCCTAGTTAGATTGGCCATAGGCCTGCCCTCACACTATTTCATATGCTTGGCTTCTAGCATATCATGTAGTAGGTCTACTAGTATTAATATTGGGATATAGCCTATTTAGATTGACTGAAGGCCTGCCCAAAACACTGCTTGGACTGTATCCCCACCAATCCCATTTGACCCCTGGATCTGGTACGTATCATTATGTAATGATTTTACACGGTATCAAGTGCAGTCTGCCCGAGACCTGTCCAGTATCCTCTTGGGACAGAAGGTGTGGTTCTCCTAGTCCTTGATTACACATTTATGAATGCATTATGGTGCTCTGTCATCATATAAGAATGACCACTGCCGACTGAAATAACTAAAAAGGTGTGTGTGTCTCATATGTGTGATGTTCCCATACGATACAACTGATCTACAAGACGCAGACAGAAGATGCCGGTGTACTGACTAGCTAACCCCTGTGAATGAAAACCAAAGGCTATGAATATGACTAGCAGTAGCAGGGCTTAAACACACTCAGCACACTTTTTTTTACAATTTAAAGGCTGCGTGAAAGATTTCTCCCTGACATCTGGGGTGCATTCATTACGTCTTGCAAACGGTTTAAGAACCAAATAAGAGTAAATTGAAAGAAACGGGGAGGAACTAATGATGTATATATGCACATCACTGGGAGAGAACTAACTGAATTTGTCCAATAGAAACTCTCAAAAAAGTATATGTTTGGAGTAAAAGGCCTCTGTTGCAAAAGGTTGTGCAACAGACAAAATGCTTTGTTACAGAATCGCCATAATGAAAAACCCCCCTGCCATTCATCTCAACTAGCTGTTGGTCTGATAAAAGCTTGGTGCAGCGGCAGAGGGATGAAATGCGAGTTCAAAAACAATTTGTCACCGGATAATGCACTTATTTATCAGCGACTGGTAGGCGAAGTAGATAACCTGTCACTTGTCAATGTGGGGATCCGTGAGAGTAAGATTATGTCACACAGGGTGGCACGTTCCCTGACATTTTTTATGTTTTGGCAGAGGGACAGGGGAGGAAATTGGTTGAGTTGCATTTCAGGTGGAGCATCTCTCCAGGAATTACTGAATGACACAGCCAGCGTTCTTTCAATCCATATAATTCAGTTACTGCTGATAGCTGATAGCTACACAACAAACCATTGAAGCCCAAGCTAACGTTAGCTAGCTAACAAGCACTGACCTCTGCAACTTCATTGCTGCCTTGAGGTATATGAAAACGAAACATATAGAGCGAGATTAGAAGAACACAGCTAACTCACTATGTAGGTAGTTAACTTGCCAGATAAATGTTGCTGGCAAGCATCTATTCAGTAGCTGGCTAATATTTTAGTTACCTTAATGTAGCTAGCTAGTTTAAGTTGAAAGGTTGACCAATATGATTTCGCTAGCTAATGTTAGTAGCATAAAATACTTTATCAAATAAAACGCCTAAGATGACAGAGAAAGCAACACAACGACCTAAGTTAGTTAGCTAGACAAGTAACGTAAAATGTAGCTAACTCTGTCAACACTTTGTGGATTTGATAAAACTAGCATTAGCTTGTGGCTAGGCTAACGTTATATGATAACTAGTTAGCTGGCTCTTATTTGCTAACTAGCTAAAGTTAGCTACCCCTGTTGATCCACCCATATCTAAAGACCGTGCAGTCTAGTGATACTTTACCTTCTTGAAACCCAACAACTAGACGCATCAATAACGGCCACCTATGTTTGCTTCTCTAGAGATGTACCTAGCTAGCTAACCAACTTCCTGGAAAACCTCAGTCATGTCCTGTTCGACAGGTTAGCTAGCATTAGCCAACTAGCTAGTCGCATAGAAAATAACGGATTTAAAAAATACCGTACCATCGTACAAATCGAGGCGATCTTTCGGACTGTCATCAGTATTTCCATCCGTCTGTCGCCATATTGGACCGAACCCCAATTTGAAAACGTTGACAGCCGCTGGGGCTGTTGGAGTTCAGGGGAGACCTTTTTGCACCGTCCAGTTTGGGGACGAGGGAGTGTTGATGGACGGCTCTGACTCTGCACTGTTTCCTCTCAGGCCAGCTTCATGGCGAGAACGAGGCTCACAGAGAACGTACACGCGCACACACGTTTGTGCACTAGCACTGGGTGGATTATAATTGACTGGTCGCTGCGCAGATAATACATCGAAGCAGGCTAAATCGTAGCCTATGCAACTCACTCTCAGGATGTTTAATAGATCAGTCATGCACGAATGCAGATCTAAGAATGCATGGACATAGAGAGGCAAAACCGTCAAACGACGTGGAACTGTCCTGGTTGAACTAAATTAGGGACAGATCACAATTTATTCGGGGGGAGAAGTGGTCCAAAACAGGGGATAGTTGTGAAACTTGTTTATTTGCTTTGGGGAGGGTTGTGCGTTTTTTTTATTGGGCACAGGGGAGGGTAGTGCCTATTTTTTCCTGGTTAACATTTGCTATTTTGCAGGTTTTACTACAGCATTTCTTCCATCCTAGCCACATTTTCTCATCTGCTTGCATGCGCCACCCCTATATCAGGGATGTTTTGGTACTTCCCTTATGCACTACTCTTTTGTGTGCACATTTTTACTACAGGTCAGTATAATCTACCAGTCTAATGTCTATCCTGCCCTCTATCCACCATTCATGGTGACAATAGGCTGACTAGCAATCATAACACACATAAAAGCGTTCCAAGCTGCATCAATTTGAATCGATAAGAACCAATAGGAATAGCTGATAGGCAGCAGACAGGCCAGGTGCATCGTTGTGCATGAAAGAGCAGTGAAGACATCAAACACACAGCTCAAAACCTTACACAGCTCCCCTATTGATCTTGTTTAGAAACAATACAATTATCCTACCTAGACTATAATAGTAGTATACACAACACCACCATGCAATGAATAATTGCATTATTGTTTTCAAGTGAGTACAACATTCTAATCTAGGCCGCAGTGAAAATGTAATTTGAATAATGGCGCAAAAGTCCTGTGATTTGACTGTTTAATTCGATTTGGATCAGTTGTGGGACTACTCTCAAAAATTTATAAATTCTTGCAGGCCAGGAAGACTGTATTTTTTACTTCCTCCCATAATAATGTGCCACATATGCTCCTGGCAGGCCCAGTTATTCAGGAAAGCTTAACATGTGCTCTGCCTCCTCTCCAATCCAAATGGCTATTCCTCGCGCACCGAGAACCTAGTGCTTTAATATAGCCTAAATATTTATCATTTCACTTTTAAAATCTATTACCTTTTATATGTGACATCAACACAACCAGTCACTGTGTTTTAATCTGATTAGGCTACTTCAATAGTCTCCTGTAGGCATACGTACATTCATCCAAAATATAACTTCAGCATCCTCAAAATGGCTTGACATGAACCAGGTTTCCATCCAACCTTTTTATGGAATAAAGTACCCTAGAAAATGTCAAGACATCATGAAAAAGCATGGAATTTATTAGGCTACAGATGAAATCAATTATAATGAACTTCAGAGGGTGGTGAAAGTGCACAGTGATGAGGTTGATGCTCCTTTCAATAGGTTTTATTCTGGTGACATGATGATCGATGCTTGGCTGCCATTTGACAGGTAAAAATAATCTAGCACTTTTGTCCATAATAATCTCATTGTGTAGTAGGCTATACCCACACTGTATCTGCAAGCTGTTGGCTAGAGCACACGTGGCAATACCAGAGTGGGCACATTCACTATACCTATGCAACATTTTTTTTGTAACAAAACCAAAACTCTGATTGGGAAATGCTCCAGGGTTTCCCTTAGTAATTCTGGCTTTTGGCTGATAAAAAATGAAATGCCAATAAATAAAATTGTGGTAGGCCAAATTGTAATTTAATATATGTTTTAATATTGTAGTGGAAGATTAGAAGGTTGTTCAGGCCAAATGCAGGCTACTGTGCCTTCCCTATTCAGGAAGGATGGAATTTTGAAACTTACATTTATTTATCATTTTTTTGAATCATTATTTTTGCTGTATATAATTGTTATTATTTTAAGACTATTTGTTAATTGAAACCAGTTTTTAAATATGCAAAACCTGTTCTGTTTAATTTTGTTAAGACATTTTCATTGGCTAAATTAAATTGATTTGTGTGCTCCATATTTAGTTTAAAATAGGTTTTAACTAGGTCTGTTGTAAAATAAATAACATCAGCCTATTTCTGTCATTTGTTGGGTATGGTAGGCACTTGCATTTGTTGCTAATTGCTGAAATATTGCCTGTTCTAAACTTTTGTGAAGGTTTAAACCAGTTCGTAATTGTTTTGTTTCATTATATTGAGCATTTTCTTTGGCTAAGTTAAGTTCCAACTGTAATGCTGTGTTTGCCGCAATATAATAGCCTGCTTTTGATATTATCCTAATAAAGTGTATACATTTTTGTGAAGATTTGGTGTGGTGTGGTGTGGCCATTATTAAGCTTTAGCAACTGCAAGCCTATGATAGGAAGGCAGTGCCTCACCAATGCTCCAACTTACTCTGACAGTTGAAATGGAGTTGAGGAAGAATGTTTCAGGCCTACCAGAGTTTCTCCTATAATCTAACAATATAATGCTTATCTTTATACAAAATATGCTAATCAAAAAATAACCAATGAACCTTCTTCTGTAAATCTATAACTATATAGCAGACTCAGTCACTGTGGTCGCATGCTGCTAGAATATCTCTATCTCTCTGGGGATAGGCATAAGCTTCTCTTCCTTTCTTTATACAAGCTATATCTTTTTTTTCTCATAATGCGCTTTACATGCGTTTACATGCAGATTTGACAATATTCACATAAAAATATGTTGCCAATTTGATGAAAACCTAGCTATAGACATCCTAAAAACTGTGGCAGGTGTGCTAGTCCAGTGTCACTTTGATTATGCCTGCACATCATGGTTCACCAGCAGCCCCAAATATCTAAAGAATAAGCTACCTATCAGGGTGAATATTTTCCCTGCATTTTACAAATGTTCCATTCCATTGGGTAAGTAAATGAAACTAGCTTGCAAGTTAATCTTTTTGAGTGTGGACTGTATTACTGTACTGTATTATACTGTATTACAGTACCAGTCACAAGTTTGGACACACCTACTCATTCAAGGGTTTTCTTTAATTTTTACTATTTTCTACCGAATAATAGTGAAGACATCAACACTATGAAATGACACATATGGAATCATGTAGTAAGCCAAAAAGTGTTAAATAAATGAAAATATATTTTATATTCTTCAAAGTGGCCACCCTTTGCCTTGATGACAGCTTTGCACACTCTTGGCATTCTCTCAACCAGCTTCACCTGGAATGCTTTTCCAACAGTCTTGAATGAGTTCCCACATATGCTGAGCACATATTGGCTGCTTTTTCTTCATTCTGTGGCCCAACGCATCCCAAACCATTTCAATTGGGTTGAGGCCGGGTGATTGTGGAGGCCAGGTTATCTGATGCAGCACACCATCACTCTCCTTCTTGGTCAAATACCCCTCACACAGCTTGGAGGTGTGTATTTTGGTCAATGTCCTGGTGAAAAACAAATGATAGTCCCACTAAGCGGAAACCAGACGGGATGACCTATCGCTGCAGAATGCTGTTGTAGCCATGCTGGTTAAGTGTGCCTTGAATTATAAATAAATCACAGACAGTGTCACCAGTAAAGCACCCCCACACCATCACACCTCCATGCTTCACGGTGGGAACCACACATGTAGAGAGCATCCGTTCACCTACTCTGCGTCTCACAAAGACACAGTGATTGGAACCAAAAATCTCAAATTTGGACTCATCGGACCAAAGGACAGATGTCCACAGGTCAAATGTCCATTACTCATGTTTCTATGCCCAAGCAAGTCTCTTCTTCTTATTGGTGTCCTTTAGTCATGGTTTCTTTGCAGCAATTCAACCATGAAGGCCTGATTCACGCAGTCTCCTCTGAACAGTTGATGGTGAGATGTGTCTGTTACTTGACCTCTGGGAATCATTTATTTGGACTGCAATTTCTGAGGCTGGTAACTCTAATGTACTTATTCTCTGCAGCAGAGGTAACTCTGGGTCTTCCTTTCCTGTGGCGGTCCTCATGAGAGCCAGTTTCATCATAGCACTTGATGGTTTTTGCGACTGCACTTGAAGAAACTTTCAAATTCTTGACATTTTCTGGATTGACTGACCTTCATGTCTTAGGGTAATGTTGGACTTTCGTTTCTATTTGCTTATTTGAGCTGTTCTTGCCATAATATGGACTTGGTCTTTACCAAATAGGGCTATCTTTTGTATACCACCCCTATATCATCAAGGCAACAGGTGGCTACTTTGAAGAATCTAACATATACTGTATTTTCATTTGTTTAACACTTTTTTGGTTATTACATGATTCCATATGTGTTATTTCACTGTTTTGATATATTCACTATTATTCTACAATGTAGAAAATAGTGAAAATAAAGAAAAACCTTTGAATGAATAGGTGTGTCCACACTTTTGACTGATACTGTATATGGAATGCAGTTACAAACCTCTTTCAAACCATGAACCTGGGAGAAAACATGTGATGCTGGTGCAGGACATGTGCCTACAAAGTTCATTTTAGGCTAGCGATTTAGATTTTAATTTGGAAATATAATAGGGCTTATTTTACATTTGTATAATTAGTACTCTGACACATGCACACCTTTTCATAATATTTCCCCTAATGTTGTGTGGCATGCCTACCTCCTCTTTCTCGTTTGTTGCTTCATTCCTTCCTCACTTTCAACAAATGTTTATTTGTCCTGATCTTCATCATTGTAATGACATGCTTGAATAATTATGCAGTAAGTCCTGGGGGGGTGTGGTATATGACCAATATACCGTGGCTAAGGACTGTTCTTATGCACAACGCAATGCGGTATGCCTGGATACAGCCCTTAGCCGTGATGTAATGGCCATATACAACAAAACCCCAAGGTGTGTTATTGCTATTATAAACTGGTTACCAAAGTATTTAATGTTTTGTCATACAGGTGTTATACAGTCTGATTTTAAAATTTTAAATGTTATTTATACCACATCTTTCAGCCAATCAGCATTCAGGGCTAGAACCACCCAGTTTATAATATAGAATTAGATGCCGATGGCTTTCTTTTCTCTTCACAAAGATTGAATGGTTACAGGTCTGAACAAAGAACTGCTCTAGCCTACCTCCATTCTGCATTCTCTCTTCTTTCAAACTCCCCAATTCTCAATTCTTTCAAACTTCCCTGCCCGTGGCTGTGAGTTCTATTGACTGAGGTACTTAACATTCACCAAACAAGAGCTTGCATCCCTCTTCCAATAGTCTATTAGTATAAGAAATGCTACAAATAAATTATTCCAGCAAGCCATTTCTAGTCTAGCTTTTCCTAAGACTCCAAGAGCTAAAGAGCATTTTTTTAAGGAGAGAGGACAGCAGAGCACCTGGTGCATATAGCGCAAGATACTGAGGCTATACATTAGAAGCTTATGCATAGCACATCATTCATTAGCTAAATATAAGGCTAAAAACTGCATTGAATTTATTACCTGAAATTATTACCTGAAGACGTAGGCTGGGACATACCCCAAACTTTTGAACGGTAGTGTAACTTGGAAATGACCTTGTTGTTGAAAGAAAATGATTTTTTTTGTCCATTAAAATAACATAAAATTGATCAGAAATACAGTGTAGACATTGTTAATGTTGTAAATGACTATTGTAGCTGGAAACGGCAGATTTTTTTAGTGGAATATCTACATAGGCGTACAGAGGCCCATTACCAGCAACCGTCACTTCTGTGTCCCAACTAGTTGAGTATCTGGAGCATCAGCATTTGTGGGTTCGATTACAGGCTCAAAATGGCCAGAAACAAATAACTTTCTTCTGAAACTCATCAGTCTGTTCTTGTTCTGAGAAATTAAGACTTTTCAATTAAAGAAATTGGCAAGAAACTGAAGATCTGCAACGCTGTGTACTACTCCCTTCACAGAACAGTGCAAACTGGCTCTAACCAGAAGAGAAAGAGGAGTGAGAGGCCCCGGTGCACAACTGAGCAAGAGGACAAGTACAGTACATTAGAGTATCTAGTTTGAGAAACAGATGCCTCACAAGTCCTCAACTGGCAGCTTCATTAAATAGTACCCGCAAAACACCAGTCTCAACGTCAACAGTGAAGAGGCGACTCCGGGGTGCTGGCCTTCTAGGCAGAGTTGCAAAGAAAAAGCCATATCTCAGACTGGCCAATAAAAAGAAAAGATTAAGATGGGCAAAAGAACACAAACACTGCACAGAGGAACTCTGCCTAGAAGGCATGCATTCTGGAGTCACCTCTTTACTGTATTTCTGATCAATTATATGTTATTTTAATGGACAAAGAATGTGCTTTAAAAAAAAATATATATATATATATATATATATATATATATATGTTTTTAGGTGACCCCAAACTTTTGAACCGTAGTATATCTGTCGATTTTAAACAGGATTATCTATTTTGGATATAATTTGAATGGGATTGAGGGAGAGAGAGAGAAAGACAATACACATGTGCACACTGATTTAAAGCAACATTGAAGTGATGTGCTGATTTAAATCTCAACAGCAAAAAATAAATTAACTTTCCAATTAAAAAATAACGTTCCCTCCAAAAGCCAGATAGAGATGTGTAAATTAGACTGGCATTTAGTCCTTATATTAGTGTAGCATACGCTGAAGCAAAGTAGGGACCTAAATGGAAATAAATTCCCAACTTTATTGTGCAATCCCGGTCACTTTTACAATTATTTGTGTAGATTTACAATACCAGTCATAAGTTTGGACACACCGACTCATTCCAGAGTTTTTCTTTATTTTTACTATTATCTACATTGTAGAATAATAGTGAAGACATCAAAACTATGAAATTACATATGAAATCATGTAGTAACCAAAAATGTGTTAAATCAAAATCATGGCAGCTTTGCACACTCTTGGCATTTGCCTTCATGGCAACTTTGCACACTCTTGGCATTCTCTCAACCAGCTTCATGAAGTACTCACCTGGAATCCATTTCAATGAACAGGTGTGCCTTGTTAAAAGTTAATTTGTGGAATTTATTTCCTTCTTAATGCGCTTGAGCCAATCAGTTGTGCTGTGACAAGGTAGGGATGGTATACAGAAGATAGCCCTATTTGGTAAAATACCAAGTCCATATTATGGAAAGAACAGCTCAAATAAGTAAAGAGAAACGAGTCCATCATTACTTTAAGATACGGTCAGTCAATACAAAAAAAAATGAATTCAAGGCACACTTAACCAGCATGGCTACCACAGCATTCTGCAGCGATACACCATCCCATCTGGTTTCCGCTTAGTGGAACTATCATATCAGGACAATGACCCAACACACCTCCAGTCTGTGTAAGGACTATTTGAATAAGAAGGAGAGTGATGGAGTGCTGCGTCAGATGGCCTCCACAATCACCTGACCTCAACCCAATTGAGATGCTTTGGGATGAGTTGGATCGCAGAGCATTCCAGGTGAAGCTGGTTGCGAGAATGCCAAGAGTTTGCCAAACTGTCATCAAGGCAAAGAGTTGCTACTTTGAAGAATATAAAATATATTTATTTGTTTAACACTTTTTGGCTTACTACATGATTCCACATCTGTTATTTCATAGTTTTGATGTATTTACTTTTATTCTAAAAACTCTTGAATGTGTCCAAACATTTGACTGGTACTGTAGTATTTTATTTATTTATTGACAAATAAAATCAATCAATCAATCCAAACTGTGCACTGGAAAATTGGTGAAAGAGACATCTGTTACAATACACCAAAAAATGTCATTGTCAAACCAAGCCTTCGATACTTGGTAAACCTTCAAGGAAGGGAGGGATGTATTTTCTATTTGTCTAGATTGACATAGTCTATTTGTTGTGGTGTTGAAAACAGAAACCATGTTATTGAAGTGTCTGAAGTCGGTATGTTTTGTTTATCGGTTGCGTGGTGGATTTGCACAGAAACCTATTGGGGTAAAATGTGTTGCATCTATTTTATATAATTATAAATATGGCAACAATATGATGATACTCTGACTCCCTCCTAGTTGACCATTGTCTGTAATCGGCTCTGATCGTGAAGTAATGAAACAGTCAGGGAGCGTGAGCTCAACTGCGGTGGTTGGCGAACCCTCAACCTTCTGGCCCGTAGCTCTGTGTGGCATCAACTGTGGTATTGTTATTTTTTCCTTCATTTAACTAGACGAGTCAGTTAAGAACAAATTATCATTTGCAATGACGGCCTAGCCCAGCCAAACGCAGACGACGCTGGGCCAATTGTGCGCCGCCAGATGTGATGCAGCCTAGATTTGAAACAGGGACTGCAGTGGCACCTCTTGCACTGAGCTGCCTTAGACAGCTGTGCCACTCGAGAGCTTATTTGTGAGTATTAACATCATTTTGATTTAATTCTGTGAGGCGGGAGGGTGTTACATTTATTTTACAGTACAAGGGAAGGGTGGTGTGAATATATATTTTTTATGTTGGGGAGGGGTGTGCATTTTTTTTATGACACCTTGAGTTGGTGAAGTATATGGATCCTACATGGCACCCTATTCCCTATATAGTGCACTACTTTGGTCCAGGGACCAGTAGGAATCTGGTCTGAAGTAGTGCACTATTATAGGCTACGGAATAGGGTGCCATTTGTGAGACAAAAACACGTGTTTCAGTTCGGAGTTGTGCCTCTTCAGCAACTCTAGCCTACTCATTCTTCTCTCTCATCCCTCTCCGGCTGCTCTGTCTCTCTTCTCTCACTAGACGAACCACTGCTGCGGGCTCTGGAACAGGAGGGATAGACTTGTCTAGGCTACTCTAACCCCTTTGGCTTATGTGGACTATTTGGTGCTCTGTCTCGGTATACTTAGCCGATGTGAAATAACCGGGACAATATAAAAGCTACGGTCAAATAACGGTTCTGGTCAGGGTGCGCCAAAATCACTGGATTCTGTCAACTTGTTGCGCACTCAATAAAGTGGAACTACAAGTGGTAGTTAGAATTGTTTCGAGTAGCAGCCAAAGTGGACGATTATAATTTCAGTTATCATCATGGGCGAGACACACTAAGCCTCAGCTCCCGAGGCTCAGGATTGTTTTAGCAGTGGGGGGACGAAGACGAAGAGAGAGGCACGGCATTCCCAGACTGGACCGATAAGGACTCCTAAATGCGTCTTCCTGTTGACCCGACAACAATGAATAGTGGTTCTAGCAACTTTCTGCTAGTTCCAATACAGGAGTATCCCGTTCTAGACTGCGTACCCAACAAAAACGTCAAGATCGTGGTTTTGGGAGCGAGCAACGTGGGGAAAACAGGTAGGAGAGCAAGCTTTACGAGAAGTGTGCAAATGTAGTCTGAATCGCACCGTTGTCGTGAAAGTCCGGAGGTTTTTAATGTCCGACTCTTTGAATGAATCTATCGAGGTTTATTAATCGGGTCCTAATATAAAATGTATGCTAGAATGGAAATACTTTATTTGCATCAGTTTGGCACAAACGGATTGGCCATACAAGTAGCCTATATAGCCTATACAAATTTCGATTTTGGAAAAATGTCTACTTATTAATATTTTCACCTAAATATGTTATTATGTATTTGGGATAGGCTACACACGGGTGTGCCAGTTGAACAGTGAGAGGTAAACAATCTCGCCAGGGGGCGACGTATACGTTCACAGACTAGACCAGGACAGACAGGCTGAGCGCATGTCCCAAATGGCACCCTATTCCTTATTAAAGTGACCTACTTTTGAAAAGTAGTTGCAGTACAGAGGGAAGAGGGTACTATTTGGTTTAGGATGAAGACAGCCTATGCCAACTAAGGAGCAGGCTATGTCAGCAGTGAAAAATATACAGTATGTAGCATGCAGTATTCTCTTACAGCGACTATAACAGATGTGTGGCCTTCTAGTATTCTTCTCAAGGTGTTTATATATTTTTTTAAATCATTTAGTAGACACTCTTATCCAGAGCAATTTAAAGGAGTAATTAGGGTTAAGTGCCTTGATCAAGGGTACATCGATATTTTCCCATGTTTAGGATGTTGTTGGCCTATGCCAACTAGGAGTACAGTATTCTTCAATGGCAACTGTGAAAATATGTAGTCAACTACATTATTATTCTCAAAGTGTTTCTCATTTGAGACTATTCTTCTCCTTGTTTCATTCACAGCGTTGATAGTCAGGTTTCTGACTAAGAGGTTCATCGGGGACTATGAGGCAAACACAGGTAAGGTTTTATCATTTTAACAGTCCCATTCATATAAAATACACACACACACACACACACACACACACACACACACACACACACACACACACACACTCACCCACCTACCACTTATGCTGCTGCCATACGGTTTATTATTATCATTATTCATCCTGCTACCAGTGTGACATGGCGAGGTTGGACCCAGGTGCAGAGAAGAGACTAAACGAGGAATCAGTGGTTAAGGATAAACATAATACTTTACTAAGAACGGGAGCCACAGGATCCCAGTACACTTGGAAAAAACAACAAACACTAAGTCTCGAAAACTCACTCAGGAAACGACCGCACACAGTAAACAATTCAAGCTTCTGCAAAGTACAACAGAAAACACAGCTCTTTTAACAGGGAAATCAGAATGAGTAATAGAAAACACCTGAGTGTCGTTATTGTCTCTAGAATGGTCTCTATTGCCCTCTGGTGACAGGTGGAACCATGACAACCAGTCACTTTCTCCTAATCCCCTCTTACATGTACATATTTATCTCAAATTACTCCAGTATCCCTGCGTAATATGCATAATCTTGTACATTTGTTATTGCCACTCACCCTATATGTATGTTATATTTGTGTTTTTCTTTGTTATGTATATTTATTTTCGTATTAGTTATACTATTTTGATATTGATTACTGCACTGTTGGGTAGAGCTTGCAAGTGAAGCATTTCACTGTACTCGTGCATGTGACAATAAAACGTGAACTCGTCATTTCACATTGTTATAACCTTGTAAGAACCCCATACTAGTTTACTACACATTTAGAAACAATTTCACTTATAAACACCCAGTGAAAAGCCTGAGCTGGCGCACACCCAACAAAGTTAGTACAAGTGCTGACTAATGGCGAGTTAACTGTAGGCTCTAAAAATAAAGAGAGTCACACACTCTATAGGCTCCCAGTAATTTATTGGATAAACACCAACGTTTCGGCATCCCCGTGTAGGGCACTATACAGGGCACTAAACAGTGAAGTAGGCACTGTGATGCTGAGACGTTAGTGGTTTACCCAATAAATGTCTCTCTTTATTAACTTATACTGTAAACACCCCACCCTAATAATACAGGCAACTTATACATTTTACATCTGTTTTACATTTGTTGCATAGCAATCCATTGTGCATAGTCAGTAATGTTTTGCTTATCTCTGTCCCCAGGGGCCCTGTACTCCAGAAAGATCAATCTAGATGGAGAACAGGTTTCACTACAGGTTCAGGACACGCCCTGCGTCTCTCTACAGGTCGGTCTCTCTCTCTCGCCACACAAGGCCTGAGTCCCAAATAGCACATTAAGGAATGGGAAAGGGAAAGTGGGGATACCTAGTCAGTTGTACAACGGAATGTGTCTTCTGCATTTAACTCAACCTCTGAATTCAGAGAGGCGGGGGGGGGGGGGGCTGCCTTAATCGACATCCACGTCTTCGGGGGCCCGGGGAACTGTGGGTTAACTGCCTTGCTCAGGGGCAGAACAACAGATTTTGATCCAGCACTCTTTTCTATATGGTGCACTACTTTTCAAATCAAATGACATTTTATTAGTCACATCACATACACAGTTTAAAGCAGGCATAAAAGGTGCAGTGAAATGCTTATGTGCAAGCTCCCTCAACAATGCAGCACATCAGTCAATAACATTAAAAACAATAAAAAGAGTCAAGTCAAAAATAACAAGTAATGGAAGTAATAAGAGAGGTAGCATAGTAATAATGGACTGTATTACACTGTATTTACAAATGTAAAGTGGGCAGTGACTTGTTCACACAGTGGAATACTGTAAATAGTATATAATAGAACAGCAACATTGATTGTGTTGTATGTGTGTGTGAGTGTGTGTGGGTGCTTGGGGTGTGTGTGTGTGTGTGTGTGTGTGTGTGTGTGTGTGTGTGTGTGTGTGTGTGTGTGTGTGTGTGTGTGTGTGTGTGTGTGTGTGTGTGTGGGGTTTTGTGAGGGTTTTGCTTAGTCAGTGCAAATAATGTCTACGGTGCAGATTGTCTCTTAGGTGCAAATAGTCACAGGTACAAGTCTGTGCAGGAGTCAGTTAGGGTCAGCTGTTCAGCAGTCTAATGGCCAGGTGGTTGTAGCTGTCTCGGAGCCTGTTGGTCCGAGATGTGATGCTCCGATACCGCTTGCCAAATGATAACAGAGTGACTGGAGTCTCAGGCATTATGGAGCCTTATGGGCCCTGGTCTCCATAGGGAGTATGGTGCCATTTGGAACACAGCCCCTGTATCTCTCTACAGGTAACTCCTAGTCCTCTCTACAGTCTAAGGGTGTATGTAACCAGACCTGGGTCAAATATATGTGAAATCCTTTCAAATGTCAAGTACTTTAAATTACTTGCCAAGTCTCCCATGGGAAATAGGTTTTCTGACCTCCATGGGACTTTCTGGTTCAATAAACAAAAAGTTACTCTAAATAAAACAGTATCTCAGTTTGCACTTTTGGGACTATTACATTGTATTGACTCCATCGCAAAAAGGTGTTTGACATACACACGGTAGCTTATATATTTTATCCCGGTCTGGATATAACAAGTGGAAACATCTTATTTACAGTTCATCACTAGTTCACTACCAGTAAGAAGTTATGATGTTACAGTAGAACAGGCCTACATCCAGTATCAGGGCATATCTCAATTATTCTTCTCCCTCCTAAAGTGGTTTTTGATAATTCAGTGCCAGGCCTAAGGGAGGCTTCCGTTCATTTATCAAACTCACTTCCACCACCCATTCAAAGGCCTGGTCTTGTAAACAGACTATACCTGAGATAAAGAGTGTGTGTTGTCTTTCTGTCTGCTCCATAATCCCATAATAATAACCGTGCAGACTACTGTAGGAGTTCGGATAAACACATCACTAGCTACATACCACTGACTTTCCCTCTTTCTTTCCTCTCATCTACCCCTTACCCCTTTCCTCCCCCCACCCTTCCATCCAGGACGATGCAGAGGGACTTTATTGTCAGGAGCAGATCAACAGGTCTATCTACTGGGCGGATGGATACGTCCTGGTCTTTTCCATCACAGATCACAGCAGCTATAGAACCATCCAGCCTCTCTACCAGCACGTCAGACGCATCCACCCTGCAGGGAATATACCTGTCATACTGGTGGGTCTGACCGTTATATTACATCTATTAGTAACGGGAGCTGGATCCTATTATTATTAGTATTATTAGTATTTAACTATACAGTATCTGTTACCCATCTATTACATCCGTGTCCATAGCGATACATTAAATTATATGTCATATGTCCTCGTCATACTGGTGGCTCGATAACCTTTATTTTATCTGGAAGTATTTCTGGACATTGCCTTAACATTGGTCTAATCCATCTCTCATCTCCTCCCAGGTGGGCAACAAGAGTGACCTCCTCCGTGCCCGCCAGGTGCCAGCCGATGAGGGTGAGACTTTGGCAGCCTCTCTGGGTGGTGCGTATTTCGAGGTCTCTGCCCGGGAGAACCACGAGGGGGTCCACTCCGCCTTCCTGCACCTCTGTGGCGAGGTGAGCCGAGCGCTGGGCGGGGGGAACGGGGAGAAGAGGAGAGGGGGGCTGCACCTAGCCCGGCCTAAGTCCCCCAACATGCAAGAGCTCAAAAGAAGGTTCCGACAGGTGCTCTCTTCCAAGGGGAAGTCTTCCGCTACCACGCTGTGATGATAATGGAAAAAAAGAGATGGTTCTGGTTCTGACGGTTCTAGTTCTGGTTCCAGAATTGGAATTATGGATTTAGCCCAGTTAACTCTCTTGTGATGTCATTGTATGAGAATGAATGTAACAGTTTCAGTTGGAACACAGAGAAGAGATAAACGGTTCTATATTCTATTTCATTCTATTGGAATGGAACATTGAGATAAGGAAATCTATATTCCACTTGCGGGAAGGAATGGCACAGAGACAGCAAGACCAAACGCTTCCAACAACGGAGTGGGCTTCGTTGGTATGTGACGTCAAGAAGCCTGTCTGCCGATTCAACCAATGGTGACTGAGGAGACTGAAAAACAGACTACGACTGACAGGTCTAACGGACCATTCGTTGGCTTCTCTGAGATCGCTATTCGTACTAAGCGATTATGCAGTAGTCAACTCTCCTTGCTTTTGATACATTTGTATTTAAAGAAGGTAATCTAAAATAAACTGTACCCAGAGGCAAAGAAAAATTATGTTGGCATCACAGATTACCTATAATGAAGGGACACTTTCTCTCTAATGGCATTCTATGAGCCCTGGTCAAAGGTTTTGCTCTAGGCTATATTATAGTAGAGTGCCATTAGAGATTGAACCTATGTATTTTCTCAATGAAACATTTCAAATGGACGGGCCATGCTTAATTCAATTGAATTGCTAAAAAATGCACTCAACCACAGTCCTTGACATCCTGGTCTGTACTAATCTATACCAGCTTGGTTCCCCTGAACAGTCACGAACCACAGGATCAGTTTACCCTACCCCAACCCTAACTTCAACCACCATGAAGGCAATAGATAAAACTGACCACAGACCAGTTCTTAGGGGAAACTCCATCCTACATCAAACCACTGTGATGCCTATGGCTGCAAAAGTCGGTTGGAAGATTCCTGGAATCAGGGGGGAATAAGCAGGACACTTTGAATCCTTCAACCAGAATTTCAGAAAAACCTGGGAATTATTGGCAAAATAGAGGAATTTTGCAACCCTCAGGCCCCTTTAAGGTAACACATGTGGAGGCTCTATGTCCTACATATGTATCTTTCTGTCTGTTTTTTTATGAGTCTGGAAAGGGAGAGACTTGGGGTGAGTTCTAAATGGCACTGTATTCCCTATATAGTGCACTACTTTTGACCAGGGCCCATCAAAAGGAATGCACTATATAGGGAACAGGGTGCCATTTGGGATGCAACCACGAGTTCTCATGACCTTTCACCTCTATCTGCTGCGTCAGAGTTTAACACACACCAGAGCAGGGATCACCCACTAGATTCAGCCGCAGGCTGATTTTTTTTCTTGAGCGAATGGTCAGGGGGCCGGAACAAAATTACAAATAATTTGAAAAACGCAAATGCTGTAGACCGCAAGACTCCTAAACAGATATAATATATCAAACCTTGTTTACATTTGTATACAATCACATATATACAGTATCTCTGTTATGTGTGGGAATACTTTGGAACGGATTTCCAAAATTAAAATCACTTGGAGCTGATTTGCTGGTGTTTTTAATCTTTTATGTCCATCAATAAAAGTAAAATATATTTTTGGGACCCAGAAAACTCCAGTTGGGGAACCCTGCACCAGAGGTAAGGGAGTGCCCAGTTCCCCCAGAACTCTGAAACCTTGAGGTAGTTGTTTCCCTTGCTCTTTGGAGCGATAGGTAACGATGCTTCATGGGTGACTGTTGTCAATGTATTCAGAGGGTCCTTGGTTTGAGCCCAGATTGGGGCAAAGAGCGGGACGGAAGCAATACTGTTACATTGATGCTGTTGACCCGGATCATTCAGTTGGGCTCTGCCCAGCAGCTGGGGTTGCTACGGAGAAGGAGGAGGTCAAAGGGGGGGTGAATGTAACCGGTGTGAAATGGCTAGCTAATTAGCGGTGCACACCAGTAGCGTTTCAATCGGTGATGTCACTTGCTCAGAGTAATTGTTTCCCTTGCTCTGTACTGACTGCGGCTTTTGTGGAGCGATAGTGGGAGGCAAGTTATTGATGTGTTCAAAGGGTCCTTGATTCGAGCCCAGGTTGGGGCAAGGAGAGGGACGGATGCAAGACTGTTACACACAACCAGAAGAGAGACGCAGAAATGACAACACACTAGGACGCCAGGGGTACAGTGCTCTGATAATGAGAAATTCCTCGGCACCTGGAATTTTTCTTTGCGAGTCTGGTCGTTGCCCCCAACCTCCTCCGTTAAACACTTTCTAAATGTAATCCTTTACAGGTACTAATGTAATCCTTTACAGGTACTAATGTAATCCTTTACAGGTACTAATGTAATCCTTTACAGGTACTAACTTAAACTCACTCACTTTTGGACATTGCCTTGGTTCGTACAATTGAACCTCATTTTAGCGCCCCAAAAACGTAATACTTCCAGATCAACTGTAATGTCAATTCCAATGTAAAGCACAATTTCTCCCCTTTCTAACAAAATTAATGACATGACCTCTAAGCTGCCCGTTTCTGCATTATTCAAGCAGGCAATGAGCTCCGTCGGGTCTTTTTTTAAAATGGCGGGTGGGGAAGCGAAACTAATGCGTGGTAGTGAGAAGGAGAGGAGATGTGTGGGGAAATTGCACTCGATCTGTCCAACTTATCACCTTACCGCCTCTAAAATGTAAATAAAACACGATAAAGAGTTTACATAATGTGTCATTACATACCTATTTGAAGGTTTGTGTCGAATTTGACTCGGGTTTTTAGGGCGGTGCTAAAGTGATCTTCAGAAGTAAACAGCGGCTCTGGGAGTCATGATCGCTTACAGTGATGACGCAAAAAATGACTAGGTATCCCCCCTTACCCCCGTCACTGTCCATTTCTTGTTTTTAAACGATGAGAGAAGTGCTACACCTGGTGGAGAGAGATTGTAAGACAGAAATAGTTGCTATGTGCGTGCTGTACGTTACGGCATGACACGTCACGATGTAACGAAGGGTCAGTTTCTTTCAACTTTTCTCCAATACTAAAACGCCATTACCACGTCGATCAATGCTTGAATAGAAACGTAGTTCACACCCCAGACTTTGAAGTCAACACAGTCGCTACAGTCCCATTCGTTTTCTTTGCAGCCTCGTTTGAATGTCGCGGTTGCGCACATTTGTACAGAATGGGGTGAGTTTACGTTAGTTACCTGTCCAAAATTGCCATCAGTAACTTCACTTACATTTTACATGTAGGTTTTAGTCATTTAGCAGACGCACTTATCCAGAGAGACTTAGTTGGTGCATTCATCTTAAAGGGATACTTCAGGATTTTGGCAATGAAGCCTTTTATCTACTTCCCCAGAGTCCGATGAACTCATGAATACCATTTGTGAAGTAGATAAAGGGCTTCCTTGACAAACTTCCTTCCCGAAGTATCCCTTTAGCCCTTTCCTGCAGTCAAATGACCAAATCACCCACTAGTGGCCTCATGGGCGAAACGTTATTTATATTTGTCATATCTGTCCCTTTGTTATATTTCAGTCTTCTGTGATATATAAAGTGTAATATCGGGATGCAAACTCAAAATGGAATACATTTCAACTCTATTTCTGACATGGTACAGGTGTTCTAAGCCCATAACCATGTGAGTGAGTAGATTCAAAGTAGATTTGTTGAAGACTACCAAGAACCACTCTGTGACACTGATTTAGCCCACTGCAGTAAATTAAGATAGCTAGGTGAGACAATGTCTTTGCTGGTAACGTAACTGATTACAGTCCCAATTTAAAAAAATAATCAGATGACATGTAAACTCCCCAACCCTAAACGCACACACACACACGCACACACACTTCAAAACCTTTTAACCCCTTGAGCCCTGGCCTTTAACCTATAAAATTAATCAGTATGTGGCAGTACAAGGATTCATCTCACAGTGGTGGCTGACCGAGTATCGCTATACAGTCCTATACAGGGACCAAACGGACTGAAACGGTGCCTTTTTATTTTCAGTTTTCCGCTGAGTGCCCTATTAAACAAGACACTGATGTTTGAGATGTAGTTTAGAAATGCAAATAAAGAAAAAATGAGAGAGAAGTAATTGACTGGATTCTTAATGTCCTTCTCTTCCTGTCTCTGAGTATTTAAGCTCCCTGACTACTTCCACCCCCCCCCCCCCCCACACACACACACATCTGAGAGGGCATGAAGTACATGAGGATGGCTGGTGGGTGGTCTGTAGGGGGTTGTCAAACACCTTAAACAGCTTCTTCCTGCAATATAGAGCCATAATCATTATGCTTCATTCTATGACAAACATATGTTTATTTTCTGCATATCTAAGCATACCTCTTGAGTGGTGTATATATTTTTTTTAAATAAACTGAATATGCTTCTCTGCTAAAATCTTGGTCAAAGATTGAAAGGAATGTGAGTTTTATTCAGTATATTTATTTATTGTGTCACGCCCTGACCTTAGAGAGCCTTTTATTTCTCTATTTTTGGTTAGGTCAGGGTGTGATTAGGGTGGGCATTCTAGGTTTTCTGTTTTCTATGTTTTCTATTTCTTTGTTGTTTTAGCCATGCGTGGTTCCCAATCAGAGGAAACTGTCTATTGTTGTATCTGATTGGGGGTCATATATAAGTTGTGATTTTCAGTTTGGGTTTTGTGGGGAGTTATTTTCTGTTTAGCTGTTTTGTTGCCTGACAGAACTGCGCACTTTCGTTTTTTCTACTTTGTTATTTTGTTGCGGGGTGTTCAGTTTATTAAAAATCATGAAAGCCTACCACGCTGCACCTTGGTCTTCATTTAACGACGGACGTTACATAACTCCCCACCACAAAAAGACCAAGCAGAGTGGTCAGAAGGAATGGACGTGGGAGGACATCCTGAATGGTAAAGAATCCTGGACGTGGGAGGAGATCCTGGCTGGGAGGGATCGCCTCCCATGGGAGCAGACGGAGGCAGCAAGGAGGGAGCAACCATACAAGGGGTCACGGCTAGCACGGAGGTCACGGCTAGCATGGAATCCCGAGAGGCAGCTTCAAAAACAAATGGGGGGGGGGGGGCACGGGGAGATTGGTGGAGGTAGGGTTTAGACCTGAGCCAACTCCCTGTGCTTACCGTGGGGAGCGTGTGACCAGTCGGGCACCGTGTTATGCGGTGATGCGCGCCATGTCTCCAGTGCGCAGTCACAGCCCGGTGCGCTATATTCCAGCTCCCAAGAATTGGCCGGGCAAGAGTGGGCATCCAGCCAGGAGTGATGGTGCCGGCTCAGCGCTCCTGGCCTCCAGTGCGACTCTTCGGCCCAGGATATCCTGTGCCGGCTCTGTGCACTGTGTCTCTGGGCCGTCTGCAAAGCCCAGTGCGTCCTGTGCCATCCAGCCAGGACGGGTTGTGCCAGCGCTACGCTTGAGACCTCCAGTGCTCCTCCACAGCCCAGTGTATCCAGTGCCTACTCCACGCACCAGGCTTCCAGTGCATCTCCCCAGTCCGGTGAGACCTGTTCCGGTTCCACGTACCAGACCTCCAGTATGTCTCCCCAGCCTGGTAAGCCCTGTGGCAGCTCCACGCACCAGGCTTCCAGTACATCTCCTCAATCCGGTGAGACCTGTTCCGGGCTCCAAGTACCAAGCCTCCAGTGATAATCCATGGCACGAAGCCTCCAGTGATGATCCATGGCCCGAAGCCTCCATTGATGATCCATGGCCCGAAGCCTCCAATGATGATCCATGGCCCGAAGCCTCCAGTGATGATCCATGGCACAAAGCCTACAGTGATGATCAATGGCCCGAAGCCTCCAGTGATGATCCATGGCACGGAGCCTCCAGTGATGATCCATGGCCCGAAGCCTCCAGTGATGATCCATGACACGAAGCCTCCAGTGATGATCCATGGCACGGAGCCTCCAGTGATGATCCATGGCACGGAGCCTCCAGTGATGATCCATGGCACGGAGCCTGCAGTGAGGATCCAGGGAATGGAGTCTCCAGCGACGGTCCCCAGTCAGGAGCCTCCTCCTTCATTTAACGACAGACGTTACATATTGCATGCTTTTCTAAAGTTTACCAATCTTGCCAGCAGGCATCCCAGCTAAGATAGTTAGACAAGCTATCTACTCTACATTTATAGCCTGCAATGGCTTCTTGATAGCTACTTATGAGGTTGAGAGATTGGTAACTTATCTGAGCTAGCTAAACCCAACTTCATAAAATTGTAGTATTCGAGAGAAACCTATATATATATACAAAAACCTATATATTTGTTTTTAACAGGACAATCTGATACGTTATATTTGAGGTTTTCTCCCAAATGGAACCTTATTCCCTACATAACCCTATGGACCCTGGCTGTCAGAAGTATTGCACTACATGGAGAATAGGCTATGGTCAATAGGGTGCCATTTGGGAGGCAACCGTACTCTTATTTCCCTCCAAGTGTGCCTGAATACCTTTAGTCCACCCAGTCTACCAGATGAGCCAAACAGTAGCAACATTGCCCCAGCCCACCATAGAAGAAGAGCAGATAGTAGCAACATGGCCACAGCCCACTATAGAAGAAGAGCCTGACAGTAGTAACATGTCCCCAGCCCACCATAAAAAAAGAGCTCTGCAAGCCTCTTCTTCTAGCTCAGTGCATCTTCCTGTCTTCAGAATAGTGGACTTGCACAACAGGGTCAAATCTGTCATGGATATCACTAGCTAGGACACACTGTTCCTTCTCTGTGTGTGGATGTGTTTAACTATTCTTGTGGGGACCAGAAGTACAAGCTGTACAAGACTGTGTGTGTGTGTAATGGTCTCTGGCATGGCCTGATGTTGGGGTTAGGGCTATGGTTTGGGGAACGCTTAAAACAGAATAATAATACAAAACTATACTCTATTACCATCAGGTACCATCAGTATTCTCACGGCTTGCTTAGAGCATTGTGAAGTGCGGTGGCACAGTGGCCTGAGCAGCGTGCTTCGGCTCCGAGCATCACAAGTATTTTATTTTTTAAATTTGGTGAGCACCGAGCTAGGCACGTATCAACATTCTCAGGACCTTTTCAAATGTCTGAAATCAAAGTTTATTTATAGTGATCAGGCTGGCTGCCTAGGGCCTTATCTGAGTTGCTTTGTTTCAATAGTGCCACAAAGAATACACTGTATACACATTATATATACAAAAGTATGTGGACAAGACAAAATCATTTATAACTGAATTTTTCCAGAACAATATAGGTTCAACAAATCCCCTTATTGTTTGGGTTACCTTTAAATATACCTTCAGAGATCATTCAATATTCATCAATAATAAGAAGAAGAAAGCATTTCTCTCTAATGAGACAAGAATAACAAGGGAAATACATGAACAAATAGTGTTATGCGGAGTGGAACAGGGGAACACAAGAGCAGACTCAGACGGGGAGACTGGGATGAAGTAACCAAATGTATTTATTGAAACACAGGTGGGAGATGGAGTACAGGTCAGGGGAAGCTCGGGCTGGTTGCTGGAAACCAGGTGTGGAGGCTGAGGCTGGAGTGAGAGGGTTTGAGACAGGGTAAGCAGGTCCAGAGGGGAATCCAAGGGAGTAGTAGAGTGGGGAATCCAGGACAGAGACGCAGGATGATGAGACGTGGGACAAGAGACAGGGACCAGAGTCAGAGCGGGCAGAATGAGCAGAGATTACGATCTGGCAGCATGGAAGTGGCAAGGCTGAGTATTTGTAGAGTTCTTCATTGTGGAACAGGTTGCAGCTGGTGGGGATCTGCTCTGACTCCAGCACACCTGTCTCCGCCCACACAATCCCACACACACAGAGAGAGGGAGAGAGTACCGGGGGAGTGGCAGCAGGTCAAGGATACACAGGATGAGCATTAGAGGGCATTGCAGGAACCGATGTGACAAATACTACAGGTAGATAGCAATGAAACGGTACTACAAAGATACAAAATAAGTTAGAGTAAAAGCAAAAAAACTAGAGGAACTTATTCAAGAATGACCTAACGTAATCTATTACAAACATAAAGCAAACCGGATGGAATATGGAGAAAAATGCACCAAATTCTTCCTGAATCTCCAACTCAGTAACACTACCAAAAATAATTAGCAAAAACTAGTTACTAAAAATGGAGTCATCTAAGATTTTCCAAATTATATTTTAAAACAGGAAGCTAAATATTTTAAGCAGATGTTCTCTTTTCCATCTCCCCCTCCCGCTCTCAATGACGATTACTGTAAGGAATTCTTTCCAAAAAGTAAAAAAAATGGAAAAGTAACGAACATCCAAAAAGATCAGTGCAAAGGCCAACTGACAAAGTATTACATTTTTATTAACTTTTTGAGGCTATTGAATCCTTTCAGTCTGTAAAAACCCCAAGGCTTGATGGCATACCTTTTTTATATACTCAAAGCTCCATGTTTGGGCTTATTTTAACTACTCGTATAGATATTTTGGTCTTTCAGGTACACAGCAGGAAGGTCTGATTTTTCTATTATTAAAACAAGACCCGGATGGCAAATATATAAAATAAAAACTGGAGGCCTCTTACAGTTCAATATTGTGATGCAAAAATACGAAATGCATAGCACTCAGAAATAAAACGGTTTACCAGATATTGTTCATCCTGATCAGGGAGGTTTTTTACATGGACGATACATTGGAGATAATATACGACAATTACTAGAAATAATAGAACAGTATGAAACATCTAAGAAGCCAGGCCTGGTATTTATAGCCAGTTCTTCGATAAAGTAAGACTGGATTTTATTTATAAATGCCTGGATTTTTAAAAGTTCGATGAGTCTCTTATAAAACGGGTAAAAGTAATATATATCAACCCCAGGTGTAAAATAGTAAATAGCGGCTAATTCTCAGAGTTTTGAATTGTCAAAATGAGTTAAACGAGGGTGTCTGCTGTCACCATATCTATTCGTTATGGCCATCGAAATGCTAGCTATTAAAATCAGATCAAATAACAACATTAAAGGATTAGAAATTCAAGGCTTAAAAACAAAGGTGTCCATGTATGCCGATGACTCAAGTTTTATATTAAGTCCGCAATCTAGATCCCACTAGAACTTTTCTGGACACCAAAGTGTACAGTGTTACGTATTGGATCTTTAAAAAATACAACTTTTACATTACCCTGCAGTTTACCTATAAAATGGTCTGACGGTGAAGTAGACATACTTGGTATTCATATCACAAAAGATATAAATGAGCTCTCCACAATGAATTTCAATAGAAAACTAGTAAAAACAGCAACCATGAGAGGTAAAAAATTGCACTGATTAACTCCTTAGTCATATCTCAATTTACTCACTTACTTATCACGCTGCCTACTCCTAATGATTTGTTTTTCAAATCATATGAGCAGAAAATATCTTGCTTTGTCTGGGATGCTAAACCAGACAAGATAATATGTGCCTATATATATACAGAATATGAACTGGGTGGGTTGAGATTATTAAATTTAAAGCAGTAAACCTCTCTCTAAAACCTTCACTTATACAAATGTTTTACCTGAACCCAGAGGCGCAACTTTGGTTTTAGAAGTGGGGGGACATAATTATTATCCAGTCAGACAAACAGCCTACCCAACCACTCGGAGGAGTCCACATGTTCCTAAAGCACTCTGTTGCCTCATTTTGTATCACATTCCAATGATAAAATTGGGGGGGGGACAATTTCAGAATGTACCCCCGTCCCCAGTGAAAGTTGCTCCCCTGCTTGAACCCTAAAAGGTTCTCAAGTAGATTATTAAGAAAAACTCATCAACTGTTTAAAAATGGCCTTTTTCCTTTGTGCATATTGACATGTCTATTTTTTTATTTAATTGAAAATCAAACCTTTTTCTTATCTCTCCTTTTCAAACAAGCATTACAGAGGTGGTTCATATGTATTTAAATGTCATCCCCCTGAAAACATAGAACAAATATTATGGTTGAACTCAAATGTGCTGGCTGATAAAATACCTGTATTTATGGAAAAGGTGTTTAAAAGGGTATTTTGTTTAAAAGTTACATTTTAAATTGGAATGGTAGAGTTATGGGAAGGTCTGCTCAATCCAAGATTACATCCAATTGATTACAGCATTACCCCAAAAATGGAGGAGGCAGGTGGCAGCGGGAGGAGGTAGGGAACTAGTCTGTCTTCCCAATATAAAGGATAAAAACTGTCAGAGGAATAAAAATAGCATAAATAGGAAAGTATACCAGTTTCATTTGAGGACCAGGATGTTGACAGTTGTGCCATTCAGATTGCAAAATAGTTCAAATGACACAAGATTCAAGACTTTGTGCTTTTCAGCTAAAATTATTGTAGAGAATTCTTGCCACCAACAGAATATTTGAGGCATACAATCATCGCAGCTCTGCAGATTTTGTTGTTAGTCACAGAATCAGTAGACCATTTGTTTTGGTATTGCCTTCAGGTAGCCTGTTTCTGGTCTCAGGTTCAGGAATGGATGGAAAAGCATAACATTGATCTAAAATATACACACACTTGCATTCAAACTCACACACACAACACAGAAACACACATGTAAATAGTGCCATACACGCACTCAAACATATTAATTTGGCCTTGCTGTTATGATTTTTGTTGTCCTTGATTTTATTTTTTGCAGTGTTGTTTTCGTTTTTCCCCCTCATTTTTCTCTTTTGTTAATTTTTTTGGTTGTTAGTGCATTCGGGGACGGGGGGCTTGGGGGGCTTGGGGGGCAGGGGTCTTGGGGGTGGGGAAAGGAATTATTTTACTTTATTATAAAAACAATTCTGGAGGGTGGGGACTGTGGGGGGGGATCTCAGATGGTTGAGGAGCAGCTCTCAGGGAACTGTGGAGGGCTGATGGCCTGGTGGTTGGGAGCTTGGGCCGGTAGCTGACAGGTCGCTAGTTTGGCTCCCCGTTTTTGACCTTGTGGGAAATCTGTCAATGTGCCCTTGAGCAGGGCATTGACCCTGGTTGCTTCTGTTAGATGACTGAATGTAATGTAAATGTTGAGCGGCTTCACTACAAGTAGATTGTATGTTTTAATATTCAATAATAAAAAAATTAAAACGATGTGGACACCCCTTCAAATAAGTGGCTATTTCAGCCACACCCGTTGCTTACAAGTGTATAAAATCGAGCACACAGCCATGCAATCTCCATAGACAAATAGTGGAGCTCAGTGGCTTTCAACATGGCACCGTCATGGGATGCCACAATTCCAACAAGTCAGTTCGTCAAATGTCTGCCCTGATAGAGCTGCCCCAGTCAGCTGTAAATGCTGTTATTGTGAAGTGGAATCATCTAGGAGCAACAACGGTCAGCCGTCAAGTGGCAGGCCACACAAGTTCACAGAACGGGACCGCAGAGTGCTGAAGCACGTAGCGTGTAAAAATCGTCTGTCCTCGGTTGCAACACTCACTACCGATTACCAAACTTTCTCTGGAAGCAACGTCAGCACAATAACTGTTCATCGGGAGCTTCATGAAATGGGTTTCCATGGTCAAGCAGCTGCACACAAGCCTAAGATCACCATGCACAATTGCAAGCATCGGCTGGAGTGGTGTAAAGCTCGCCGCAACTGGACTCTGGAGCAGTAGAAACGCTTTCTCTGGAGTGATTAATCACACTTCACCATCTGGCAGTCCGATGGATGAATCTGTGTATGGCGGATGCCAGGAGAATGCTACCCGAATGCATAGTGCCAACTGTAAAGTTTGGTGGGAGAGGAATAATGGTTGGACTGTTTTTCATGGTTCAGGCTAGGCCCCTTAGTTCCAGTGAAGGGAAATCTTAACGCTACAGGATACAACGAAATTCTAGACGATTCTGTGCTTCCAACTTTGTGGCAACAGTTTGAGGAAGGCCATTTCCTGTTTCAGCATGACAATGCCTCCGTGCACAAAGCGAGGTCCGTACAGAAATGGTTTGTCGAGATTGGTGTGGAAGAACATGATTGGCCTGCACAGAGCCATGACCTCAACCCAATTCTACACACATTTTACGTACATGGCACTTTTTTTTTTACAGTACTTTACATTGCATATATTTTGATATACGTTTAATCTAGATAAATAGCATTATACAAATAAAAGATTACTGAAATGGTACAACAATAAGGTACATCTTATCCAAAATGATACATTGCCAATGCTTTCACTGACTAAAGTATTCAATAAAGATAATTTACCAGTATATACCCAGAGGTTACTGCAAAGAAAGTCAAAACATGACACAGAAAAGCTATTTGCGCTCAAGGATCTCAGAGAGATGCATGTGATGATGACCCTCTCCTTTCCTATACCCTAATAAGCAGTTGTTGATGGTCTCCTCCTTCATCCTTCACTGGCCAGCTCTCTCCTGTCCCTCACGTCCCACTGACACCGCTGACAACAACATAAACAATGAGATCCCTCCATTTGACAGATTAACCAATGAGACCACTCCCCTTGACAGATTAAAATGGATCACTTCCTGTCTTCTGATGATGGGCCTCGCTCTTGCTTGGGGCAGAAACTTCCCCGCAGATCTAGGATCTGTTTACCCTCTCTGAATTCTAACCGTAGATTAGTCTTAGATCTTTCTTGTGGCAACTTCCTCCTACTCCTCGCAACCCTTAGAGAGATGAAAAAAAGATTTTAAAAATGTAAATAAAGAAAACAAACTCTTTTAACTGTAAAGGGGGTTATCAGCTAAATCAAAAATAAAGCATGTAAACTAGCATATATAGTATGCCTCTATCAGTCTGTGAAAGCATGATAGATGGTGGGAGAGAGCTCGTTATGAGAGGGATTAGAACATGGAACGTGGAACATCTTCTAAGGAAATGTGTTGCTGGACATGGAACAGCTGTTGGTCTTGTTAGTGTGTGTGTGCGTGTGTTAGAGTGGGCGAGGTTGTTAACGCTTTGCCTCGTTATCAGGTGAGGCAGGATGTGGGGGTTCGGAGGCCAGGAGAACACTCACCGCCTGGGAGTTTTTTTTTTTTTTACCTTTATTTAACTAGGCAAGTCAGTTTAGAACAAATTCATATTGTCAATGACAGCCTAGGAACAGTGGGTTAATTGCCTTGTTCAGGGGCAGAATGACAGATTTTCACCTTGTCAGCTCATGGATTCGATTATGCAACCTTTCGGTTACAAGTCCAACTCTCTAACCACTAGGCTACTTACCGCCTGGGATGAGGGGAGAGGGGGAGGAGGAGAGAGAAAGAGAGCGAGAGAGCAAAAGAGAGAGAGAGAGATAAACACTAACCTCCTAGGATGAGAGAGGGAAATGGATGGGGGGCAAGGGAGAGCGGGTTAGAGGGATAGAGAGCAGGGGGCAGGGGAGGAGGGTTGGGAGAGAGTGAGAGAGAGGCCAGAGCAGAGGGGGACAAGCAGAGCTAGAGGGCGATTGAGATGTGGTGAGCAAAAGGGAGTGAAAGGGCAGGGCAGCAGAAAATAAAGAAAGAAAGTGTGAGAGAGAGAGAGAGATAGATGGGCCTGGAGTAGAACTCATGTCAATGTGCTAGTCTGGAATTACCTGTGAGTCCATCAGTCAAACTCTGCAGTGCCCAACACACACACACGCACACATGCACACACACACACAGACACACACACACACCACTTTTCCCTACAAAAGACTTTGGGCTTACATCTGTATCTGGGTTTTAGATAAGGAATAAAGGAACACAACTTAGCAGACAGTCAATAAGAGTGTCTCATCAGATAACTGTCCACTTTCAACCACTTCCTATAGAAGGGTAGGTTGACAACTTCACGACAATGACGCACGTGCAACTCAGAGGCTAAAGGCTGTGTGTTGTCATGATTCTGAGCGGTCAGATTACTAGCAACAATGACAAGAAGCTGCTGTGTATCTTGTTCTTGAAATCATCTCTTGTTTTGAAGTCTTTTTTTTTAACCTATGCCATGTTTTTGCTACACTCTAGTAAAAAGGGTTCTGAAATGGTTCTTTGGCTGTCCCCATAGGAGGACTGTTTTTGGTTCCAGGTAGAACACTTTTTGGTTTTATGTAGAGCCCTCTGTGGAATGGTTGGCCATATTACACTCTTATGGCCAACCATTGCTATCTAGAACCAAAAAGGGTTCTTCGGCATTCCCCATAGGAAAACCATTTATAGAACTCTTTTTGCTACCAGGTAGAACCCTTTCCACAGAGGGTTCTATATGGAACCAAAAAGGGTTCTCATATGGAGACAGCTGGAGAATCCTTTTGGAACCCTCTTTTCAAATGTATTTATGTTTTCAATAAACATTTGCGGGCAAAATATAGTTTACAGATTGTCAATAATCCTTTGATTGTAAGCCAACCCTGTCTGTTTTGCCTCGAAGTTGCGCACACATCGGTTTTGTTGGTGAACACCGAACCCGTCTATTAAATGAAACATATAAGAATGCTATAGCAATCACATATACAATATGTATCGAATATATCGTTTCAAACTCCTTGGTGTCCACATCACCAACAAACTATCATGGTCCAAACACACCAAGACAGTCGTGAAGAGGGCACAACAAAACCTTTCCCCCTCATGAGACTAAAAAGATTTGGCATGGGTCCCCAGATCCTCAAAATGTTCTACAGCTGCACCATTGAGAGCATCCTGACCGGTTGCGTCACAGCCTGGTATGGCACCTGCTCGGCATCTGACCGTAAGGCGCTACAGACGGTAGTGCATATGGCCCAGTACATCACTGGGGCCAAGCTTCCTGCCATCCAGGACCTCTATACCAGGCTGTGTCAGAGGAAGGTCCAAGAAATTGTCAAAGACTCCAGTCACCCGAGTGTTCTTTCTGCAACCGCACGGCAAGCGGTAGCAGAAAGAATCGTCAAGTCTAGGTCCGAAAGGCTCCTTAACAGCTTCTACCCGCAAGCAAAAAGACTGCTGAACAATTAATCAAATGGCCACCCAGACTATTTACATTGACACCCCCCCCCCTTGTTTTTACACTGCTTTTTATTGATTTATTCTTCATTTTACCAGGTAAGTTGACTGAGAACACGTTTACAGCAACAACCTGGGGAATAGTTGGATGAATGAGCCAATTGTAAGCTGGGGATGATTAGGTGACTGTGAGGGCCAGACTGTGATTTAATGTTTTATTTATTTTTAGGTTTACCCCCTTTTTCTCCCCAATTTCATAGTATCCAATTATTAGTAGTTACTATCTTGTCTCATCGTACGGGCTCGGGAGAGACGAAGGTTGAAAGTCATGCATCCTCCGATACACAACCCAACCAAGCCACACTGCTTCTTAACACAGCGCGCATCCAACCCGGAAGCCAGCCGCACCAATGTGTCGGAGGACGTGCACCTGGCAACCTTGGTTAGCGTGCACTGCGCCCGGCCCGCCACAGGAGTCGCTGGTGCGCGATGAGACAAGGATATCCCTACCGGCCAAACCCTCCCTAACCCGGACAACGCTAGGCCAATTGTGCGTCGCCCCATGGACCTCCCAGTCGCGGCCGGCTGCGACCCAGAGTCTCTGGTGGCACAGCCAGCGCTGCGATGCAGTGCCTTAGACCACTGCCCCACCTGGGAGGCCCTAGATTGGGAATGTAGCTAGGACACCGGGGTTAACACCCCTATTCTTACCCCTACTCTTACAACAAGTGCCATGGGATCTTTAGTGACCACAGAGAGTCAGGACACCCATTTAACTTCCATTCCAAAGGAGAGCACCCTACACAGGGCAATGTCCCCAATCTGTCCTGGGATAGAGGTGGGCATGGGCCCCGTCAAAGAGATGGGCATGGGCCCCGTCAAAGAGGTGGGCATGGGCCCCGTCAAAGAGGTGGGCATGGGCCCCGTCAAAGAGGTGGGCATGGGCCCCGTCAAAGAGGTGGGCATGGGCCCCGTCAAAGAGATGGGCATGGCCCCGTCAAAGAGGTGGGCATGGGCCCCGTCAAAGAGGGGGGCATGGGCCCCGTCAAAGAGGTGGGCATGGGCCCCGTCAAAGAGGTGGGCATGGGCCCCGTCAAAGAGGGGGGCATGGGCCCCGTCAAAGAGGTGGGCATGGGCCCCGTCAAAGAGGTGGACATCAGAGAGGGGGAGGCAGACAGCCGGGAACTGTTGTGTCTAATGAAGTCCGTGCCAAATTTGTTGACCATGTAGTAAACATAGGCCTTACCATGGCAGAGGCTACCGGATTAGTTCACCCCAATCTGAAAATATCAACTGTCAATTCGATAATGAGAATTTACCATTACATTTACAGTAAATTATATATTGTAAATGCATGCGGCCGTGTGCTGACCGACCAACAGGAGTGGGCAGTGGTGGAAATGGTGATGGAAAGGAATGACATACAGCTGTCCGAAATAAAGCAGGCCATTGTTGGTCATCTTTGAACATTTGAACATCTTGGACATGTACTGTTATTATCATGACACAAGGCAAGACCCAGATGCAGACACAGGAGGCAGATGGTTGGAGTCTTACAATGTTTATTAATCCAATAGGGTAAGGCAAGAGAATGGTCGGGGACAGGCAAAAAAGTCAAAACCAGTTCAGAGCCCAAAACGTACCGATGACAGGCGGAATCAATGTCAGTGCAGGCAGGCGGGAAAGTAGTCCAGAGTCAGGCAGGGGTCAAAACCAGAAAGACTAACAAAAAGAGAATAGCAAAAGGAGTACGGGGAAAAACCACGCTGGTTGACTTTACTAACATACAAGACGAACTGGCACAGAGAGACAGGAAACACAGGGATACATACATTGGGGAAAATAAGCGACACCTGGAGGGGGTGGAGACAATCACAGAAACAGGTGAAACAGATCAGGGCGTGACAGTTATAATCTCCACCTGGCACAGCCAGAAGAGGACTGTCCACCCCTCAGAGCATGGTGCCTCTCTAGGTTTCTTCCTAAATTCCTGCCTTTCTAGGGAGTTTTTCCTAGCCACCGTGCTTCTACATCTGCATTGCTTGCTGTTTGGGGTATTAGGCTGGGTTTCTGTACAGCACTTTGTAACATCGGCTGATGTAAAAAGGCCTTTATAAATACATTTGACTGATTGATTGATAGAGAACGATGACATCTTTGCTAATGTGGCATCCATCAGCCTACCAACAATCTTTTGAAGAGGCACCAGGTATCTATGAAACACATTTACCTGGTGCCTTTTAAAAGAAACAACGACCGGGTGAAACAACTGCGGGCCGAGTATGTTCAGGTACAGCAATATATACTGTATTGCCGTTACTATTTGATGCACATGCTACTTCACAACATCATATTGGAACTATACTGTAAAAAGAGGGTGATTGATGTTGTTGTGAACCATCACAAGTATATCTTTGAGTGAAGCAGGTTTCAAACTGGCCAAAACTCGGCATCGTGGGTAGAGCCTCATCAGCCAATGGGCGACCGCCCAAGTGCCTGGACAACGTGGGGGAAACATCTCCAAGTGCACAGCTATCTCTGAAAATGGTGTGGTAGGATGTAGGCCATTTCTTGGAGACGACAACGCTGCACACCTTATTGTGTTTCTCAATTAAAATAGAGCAGGCCTGTCCAGGTGAAAGGGTCACCTATGTCACTGTGTGGGACAATGTCAGGTTCCACCATGCAGAGTTGGTTCAGGCAAGGTTTCGGGCCCATTCCCGATTCGTGACCCTATACCTGCCAGCATACTCTCCTTTCCTCAAAGCTACTGAATACATTTTTTTCAGCATGGAGGTGGAAGGTGTACGGTCACCATCCCCATGAACATGCCACCCTCCTTCTGGCCAAGGATGAGTCATACGACAACATCAATGCAGACCAATGTCAAGCTTGGATTCGCCATGCCAAGATGTTTTTCCCACGGTGCGTGAACAATGAGGACATTCACTGTGATGTGGATGAGAATTTATGGCCAAATGCTCAAGAAACACTTCATGCAAATTAATGTGTGCTAAACGTCATGTTTTATTTTCATTCCTTTCATTTGTTGCATTTCATTTTGTTACATTTGATTACAGACAGTACATCTATGTTGCAATTTTATCTGAAAAGTATCATGTTTTTTTGTATTAATGATTCATTGATTGAAATGATAGATTTTCTGTCAATTTTGTTGGGTAATCTAAGTGTAATGCCTAATGTGAACTGTGTAATCTACTGTAATTTACAGTACTGGAGCATATGACTCATCACTTCTAAGGGTGATTTGAAACAATTATCTTGCAATGTTTACAATTGGATTCACTGGTAGTTAAAACGACTAAATTGAAAAGATATCCTTATATTGTTTTGGTGATTAAACCAATGTTCTTACATTTCACTATAAACATATTTTGAATCAAGGGTTGTGTGGTGAGAGATGTTTAAAATCCAAATGAACGCACAATGACATGTTTTGAATAAAAGACTGCCTGTGTTACAAGAGTGACTAGTTTGGAGTTTTGTACCAAAAGTTGTGAAATGAATCCACATACTACTTGTGACATAAAAAAAATGGAACTGGACTGGTTTGCTTCCTTATCTACTGTGTGAATTAAGTCTGATCACTGAGCACGGTCTGTTTGATGATAAATATCAAGAAACGTGGACATATTTGCTTCTCTGTGCAATCATTTGAGCAATCGTTTGTAGTTCAGAGACTAGCTGCTAGGTTTAACTGAATGTGGGCTGTTCCTCTGTGTGTGTGTGTGTGTGTGTGTGTGTGTGTGTGTGTGTGTGTGTGTGTGTGTGTGTGTGTGTGTGTGTGTGTGTGTGTGTGTGTGCGCGCATTTTGTCAGTTGACCGATTTATCTGATACCACAATATCAAAGATGTTGTCAGTATATGCACAGGTCTATGATCACCTCTGTCTCCTAAAACACGGATCACCACAAAACTTAACCTAGATCAGTGGTTCCCAAACTTTTTATAGTCCAGTACCCCTTCAAACATTCAACCTACAGCTAGCACCAGGGTCAGTGCACTCTCAAATTTAGTTTTTTGCCATCATTGTAAGCCTGCCCCACACACACTATGCGATACATTTATTAAACATAAAAATGAGTGTGAGTTTTTGAAGGTAAAATAAAAAATAAAAAATTGAGGGGTATACCACCTCAGTCACAGGTTTCATCAATAATTGTATTGATGACGTCATCCCCACAGTGTCACGCCCTGGCCATAGATAGGCTTTTATTCACTATTTTGGTTAGGCCAGGGTGTGACTAGGGTGGGCATTCTAATTTTGTTATTTCTATGTTTTCTCGTTCTTTGTGTTTGGCCGGGTGTGGTTCTCAATCAGAGGCAGCTGTCTATCGTTGTCTCTGATTGAGAATCATACTTAGGTAGCCTTTTTCCCACCTGGGTTTGTGGGTAGTTGTTTTCTGTATAGTTTTAGTTACTTACAGAACTGTTTGTTTCTCGGTTTGTTATTTTTGTTCTAGTGTTCAGATTTGAATAAATATCATGAACATGTACCATGCTGCACTTTGGTCCACTCCTTCATCAGACGAGCGTTACACACAGTGACCGTATGTACATTTCCCAACCAGAAGCCATGGATTACAGGCAACATCTGTACCAAGCTAAAGGCTAGAGCTGCTGCTTTCAAGGAGCAGGAAACTAATCCGGACATTTATAAGACATCCCGCTATACCTTCAAACGAACCATCAAACAGGCCTAAACAGGACTAAGATGGAATCCTACTACACCGCCTCTGATGCTCGTTGGATGTGGCAGGGCTTGAAAAATATTACTGACTACAAAGGGAAACCCAGCCACGAGCTGCCCAGTGATGTGAGCCTGCCAGACGAGCTAAATGCCTTTTATGCTCGCTTAGAAACAGCAACACTGAAGCATGCATGAGAGCACCAGCTGTTCCAGACAAATGTGTGATCACGCTCTCCGTAGCTGATTTGAGCAAGACCTTTAACCTGTTGTGACGAGCAATCCCGTATCCGGGAGCATAATTATAGCCTCAAGATCATGACCATAACGCAACGTTAACTATTCATGAAAATCGCAAATGAAATGAAATAAATATATTGGCTCACAAGCTTAGCCTTTTGTTAACAACACTGTCATCTCAGATTTTCAAAAAATGCTTTTCAACCATAGCTACACAAGCATTTGTGTAAGAGTATTGATAGCTAGCATAGCATTAAGCCTAGCATTCAGCAGGCAACATTTTCACAAAAACAAGAAAAGCATTCAAATAAAATCATTTACCTTTGAAGAACTTCGGATGTTTTCAATGAGGAGACTCTCAGTTAGATAGCAAATGTTCAGTTTTTCCAAAAAGATTATTTGTGTAGGAGAAATCGCTCCGTTTTGTTCATCACGTTTGGATAAGAAAAAACCCCGAAAATTCAGTCATTACAACGGTGAACTTTTTTCCAAATTAACTCCATAATATCGACAGAAACATGGCAAACGTTGTTTAGAATCAATCCTCAAGGTCTTTTTCACATATCTATTCGATGATAAATCACTCGTGGCAGTTTGGTTTCTCCTCTGAACAAAATGGAAAAATGCACGCACCTGGAGATTACGCAATAGTTTCGACGGAGGACACCGAGCGGACACCTGGTAAATGTAGTCTCTTATGGTCAATTTTCCAATGATATGCCTACAAATACGTCACAATGCTGCAAACACCTTGGGGAAACGACAGAAAGTGTAGGCTCATTCCTTGCGCATTCACAGCCATAAAAGGAGACATTGGAACACAGCGCATTCAAAATCTGGCTCACTTCCTGTATGCAATTTCATCTTGGTTTCGCCTGTAGCATTATTTCTGTGGCACTCACAGACAATATCTTTGCAGTTTTGGAAACGTCAGAGTGTTTTCTTTCCAAAGCTGTCAATTATATGCATAGTCGAGCATCTTTTCGTGACAAAATATCTTGTTTAAAACGGGAACGTTTTTCATCCAAAAATGAAATACTGCCCCCAGAGGTTCAAGAGGTTAAACAGGTCAACATTCAGAAAGCCGCGGGGCCAGATGGATTACTAAGAAGTGTACACAAAGCATGCCTGGACAAACTGGCAAGTGTCTTCACTGACATTTTCAGCCTCTCCCTGACTTAGTCTGTAATACTTATATGTTTCAAACAGACCACCATAGTCCATGTGGCCAAGAAAGTGAAGGTAACCTGCCTAAATTATTACTGCCCTGTAGCACTCACATCGGTAGCCATGAAGTGCTTTGAAATGCTGGTCATGTCTCACATCAACACCATAATGCCGGAAACTCTAGACCCACTCCAATTTGCATACCGCCCCAACAGATCCACAGATGATGCAATCTCAATTGCACTCCATAGTGCAACACCATAGTGCCCACAAAGCCACTAAGCTAAGGACCCTGGGACTAAACACCTCCCTCTGCAACTGGATCCTGGACTTCATGACGGGCCACCCCCAGGTGGTAAGGGTAGGCCTCAACACATCCGCCACGCTGATCCTCAACACTGGGGCCCCTCAGGGGTGCGTGCTTATACTCCTCCTGTACGACTCCAACGACTCCAACACCATCATTAAGTTTGCTGACAACAGCCTCTCCCTCAATGTGAGCAAGACAAAGGAGCTGGTCGTGGACTATAGGAAAAGGAGCCCCGAACAGGCTCCCATTAACATTGATGGGGCTGAAGTGGGTTGAGAGTTTCAAGTTCCTTGGTGTCCACATCATAAACAAACTATCATAGTCCAAACACACCAAGACAGTTGCGAATAGGTCACAACAACACCTTTTCCCCCTCTGGAGACTGAAAAGATTTGGCATGGGTCCCCAGATCCTCAAAACTTTCTACAGCTAAACCAATGAGAGCATCCTGACCGGTTGCATCATGGCCTGGTATGGTAATTGCTCTGCATCTGACCGTAAGGCGATACAGAGGGTAGTGCGTACGGCCCAGTACATCACTGGGGCAGAGCTTCCTGACATCCAGGACCTACATACTAAGCGGTGTCAGAGGAAGACCCCAAAATTGTCCGACTCCCGTCATCCAAGTCATAGACTGTTCTCTCTGCACATCGCACAGCAAGAGGTACCAGAGCGCCAAGTCTAGGACCAAAAGGCTCCTTAACAGCTTCTACCCCCAAGCCATAAAACTGCTGAACAATTAATCAAATGGCCACCCTGACTATCTACCCCCCCCATGACTATCTACCACCCCCCTTAGTTTTTACACTGCTGCTACTCGCTGTGTATTATCTAAGCATAGTCACTTTACAAATGACCTCGACTAACCTGTACCCCCGCACATTGACTCGATACTGGTACCCCCTGTATATAGCCTCGTTATTGTAATGTAATTTTCTTTTCTTTATTTAGTAAATATTCTCTCTATTTCTTGAACTGCATTGTTGGTTAAAGGCTTGTAAGTAAGCATTTCACGGTAAGGTCTACACCTATTGTATTCAGCGCATGTAACAAATAAAATCGGATTTGATTTGATTTGAGATTGTCTCTCTAAATTGTCTTCAAGAGAACTCAACAACACTCAACTCTACAATAGCTCTGTGATGTATGACTGTGTTGTTAGGGGATAGTCAGCATTCCAAATGGCACCCTATTCCCTTTATAGCACACCACTTTTGACCAGAGTCTTATGGGGCCTGGTCAAAAGAAGTGTGCTATATAAGGAATACCGTGGCATTTGGGATGTAGCCACAGTCTCTGATGACAAATTTGGTTCTGAGTGCCAAAATGAGTTGAGGAATAGGGATGGTCTGTTGGTTGCTACCACAAACAAATAGAGAGAGTCAATGGATGTGTCTCAAATGGGTGCCTATTCCCTTTAGAGTGCACAACTTTTGGCCAGGGAACATACGTGTAGGCCAATGGTCAGGGCCCATAGGACTCTGGTCAGAAGTAGTGCCCTATATAGGGAAAAGAATGCCATTTGGGATGCAAGCAATGTGATTTAAGCACACATACGAGAACCTTGTTTGGTCTTGACAAAAGTCCTATCAGGGAAGCAGCTAGTCTGGCGGTCAGTGACTCGACAAGCTGTTGATGTACCCTTGAGCAAAGGCACTTAAAACCCTAATTTGCTCCAGGGCCGCTGAACTACAATGGTTGACCGTGTAATACAGCACATTTCACTGCACCAATCTGGTGTGTAAAACATATTTCATCTAATATATCTGTCAGCTATGGAAACTCAAACGTACAGGCTTCAGTGATTATCTATCCACATATAGGCATATTACAGGGCTTCACAGGACATCAGGACATCCAGCATTAACATAATGGACAATATGGGTGAGGGAGAGAGAGATATTACACTTACCACCCAAGAAAGATGACCGCATTTTTATTTGCAATTTTCTGTGAATTCAATGGTACTTCAAATTCACTTCACACATAATATTGTTTTGAGCATTTTATTACACATTCTGCCTTTTGAAACATCAGTGATGTCATTTGCTATTTTGCAGCTGAGGCCAATATTTTCTTTCCTTCGAGAGTGTTTTGTAATCACCAACTCCAACTGACCCTATCCTCTCCTCCCTCCCCCACATCTCCGAGTAAAACAAACAGAGAGAGGAAGAAAAAAAGAAAGAGGGAGGGGCACTTGTTTACCCAAAATGTTTTCCTTGAGGGGGAAGAATAGATCCTTCTTTGACCAAGAAACATCTCCAGAAGTCCTGAAGCACTGAAACATCACTGCAACCATTCATACAACACAAAATTAGTTTTCATGTGTTTTCTTGAGCCTGTAGGCGATTCTGAATGCAATCTGCAGTTCACACAATAACAAAGTGGCTACCCCACCACTGTTTTGATAAAAGGCTGAGGCATGGGGTTGGAGAAACTGCAACTCGCTGTTGGCTGGGCTCCCTGCCTGTGCCATTAAACCCCTACAACTCATCCAGAACGCCGCAGCCCGTCTGGTGTTCAACCTTCCCAAGTTCTCTCACGTCACCCCGCTCCTCCGCTCTCTCCACTGGCTTCCAGTTGAAGCTCGCATCCGCTACAAGACCATGGTGCTTGCCTACGGAGCTGTGAGGGGAACGGCACCTCAGTACCTCCAGGCTCTGATCAGGCCCTACACCCAAACAAGGGCACTGCGTTCATCCACCTCTGGCCTGCTCGCCTCCCTACCACTGAGGAAGTACAGTTCCCGCGCAGCCCAGTCAAAACTGTTCGCTGCTCTGGCCCCCCAATGGTGGAACAAACTCCCTCACGACGCCAGGACAGCGGAGTCAATCACCACCTTCCGGAGACACCTGAAACCCCACCTCTTTCAGGAATACCTAGGATAGGATAAAGTAATCCTTCTCACCCCCCTTAAAAGATTTAGATGCACTCTTGTAAAGTGGCTGTTCCACTGGATGTCTTAAGGTGAACGCACCAATTTGTAAGTCGCTCTGGATAAGAGCGTCTGCTAAATGACTTAAATGTAATGTAATGTAAATGAGAAATGTAACCACTAAAATTCACAGACAGAGCTATGGATGCAAGGACTGACCATCCATGATATCAAAATGATAGTTTTAACCATGTTTTGAGGCATTACAGTGTTTGTTTACAATTGTGTAAAACAAGCTTATATTTTGGGTTCGGATGGGGTACGACCGTTGAACTAAGCTCCTGATACATTTATAAGTTATATTCTTCAAGAATCAATGGGTATGTATGTATCATTCATTGAAAAGTCCAAAAATGGATGTACAAAGCGCAGATTGCCCCTTTAAACTCTGTGGTTCAAGCTCAAAGTCTTGGAAGTGTGGCCTTGCTCATCAAAATCATTACAATGAACCCACATTACAGTAAAACAATATCCTCAAAAATAATACTACAATCTTTGAGGTCCAGATTGTCATTGCCATTATTATTATTTTGATCAATCATCATCCTCCCTAAGAAGAGGGACAGACTGTTGTGGACAGCATCAGACAAGACTCAAGGGACAATGGGCGATGATGTCTCAATATGGTCTTACTAGGAGATAGCCATGTCTTCGGGAACCACCCATCACTGACAGTACGTGGCTCGGTGTATCGTCCCAAATGGCACCCTATTCCCTATGTAGGGAACAACCTTTGACTGAAAATGTTATCAAATAAAATGTTATTTGTCACATGTGCCGAATACAACGGGTGTAGACTTCACCATGAAATGCTTGTTTACGAGCCCTTCCCAACGATGCAGATAGAGAATAAAAATGGTAACACTCTTAGAAAAAAAGGTGCTATCTAGAACCTAAAAGGGATCTTTGGCTGTCCCCATAGGAGAACCCTTTGAAGAATTCTTGTCAGTTCAAGGTAGAACCCTTTTGGTTCCAAGTAGAGGTGTTTTGGGTTCTACTTTTTGGGGTTCTACATGGAACCCAAAATGGTTCTACCTGCACCCAAAAATGGGTTTTTACCTGGAATCAAAAAGGGTTATCCTATGGGCACAGTCAAAAAACTATTTTTTCTTAGAGTGTAGTGCACTACTTTTGACATTAGTCCTATGGGCCCTGGTCAAAAGTTCTGCACTATATACGTAGAGAATAGGGTGCCATTTGAGATGCAAGCCCTTGGTAAGTCAGTCTCCCTACTAACATCTGGACCTGTTAGTATTGGCAGACTGCTGCTGTTACTAATGTCAGGGGAAGGGGGGAGAGAGAGAGAAAGAGAAAGAGAAAGAGAAGAGAGAGAGAGAGAGAGAGAGAGAGAGAGAGAGAGAGAGAGAGAGAGAGAGAGAGAGAGCATGTCACCTCTGTCATCCTCAATAAGGACTTGGATACAACCTCTCGGGTGTTCGGCTTTCTGTCTTTCATTCTCTTTCTCTCCCTCTCCCACACTCACTCACATCACTATTTTCTGCCAATCTGTTTCCCTCTCTAATGGTCTTTCACACAGTTCATTCTCTCTGTCACGTGACAGATTCATGATGATGACATTTTCAGAATGAGAGAACTGGTAAGAGAGAGAGGAGGTGAGGAAGAGAGCGAGTGAGCGAGGGGTGGGACAAAGAAAGAGAGAGGGGAACAAGGGAACCGATGCTACAGATTATGTTCAACAGTGCTTGCCAAGCCCAAAACTCACTTAAATCTCGTTGTTTGTTCCCAACACCACATAGTACAAGCTAGCTTATCACAGTAAGTTGGTTAAGTAAGTCTGGGTGAATGAGGTAAGGGCCTGCAAAATCAGAATCTGTTTTCTATCATTATAGAGTTCCAGAATGTAACTCTATACTCAGAGTTCCACATGGGAATTCCATTGAAGAACAGTTACCCAATGAGAATGAACCACTGAAGTTGCTATCTTGTGCTGCCCTCTAGCGTCAAGAAGAATAACTGAAAATCCAGATGCTGTAGGTAGAAGTTGCCCAAAGATAGGAGCAGGTCTAGGATCAACTTACTCCCAAATCTGAAGGTGTAAATTATAAAGTAAAACACAACACTGACCTTAGGTGTTTAAGTGCATCCTGGTGTCATACAATGTTTTGTAGCCTAACTTTGCTATCCTGACTGACACACACACACCAATCCAATCAGAGGGGTTGGGTAAAATGCAGAAGACACATTTCAGTTGAAGGCATCCTGTTGAACTGACCAGGTTTCCCTTTCCCATTCCCTTAATATGACCAAAAGTATGTGGACACCTGTTCGTTCCAAAATACAATTCCCAAATCATGGGTATTAATATGGAGTTGGTCCCTCCTTTGCTGCTAGAACAACCTCCACTCTTTTGAGAACGCTTTCCATTAGATGTTGGAACATCACTGTCGGCATTTCAATTCATCACAAAGGTGTTCGATGGGGTTGAGGTCAGGGATCTGTGCAGGCCAGTAAAGTTCTTCCACACCGATCTTGACAACCCTATTTCTGTATGGACCTCACTTTGTGCATGGGGACATTGTCATGCTGGAACAGGAAAGGGCCTTCCCCAAACTGTTGCCACTAAGTTGTAATCACAGAAAGGGTCTAGAATGTCAGCGTATGCTGTAGCGTTAGATTTCCCTAGCCCAAACCATTAAAAACAGCCGCAGACCAATATTCCTCTTCTTCCAAACGTTACAGTTAGCACTATGCATTGGGGCAGGTAGGGTTCTCCTGGCATCACCAAACCCAGATTTGTCCGTCGAACTGCCAGATGGTGAAGCGTGATTCATCACTCCAGAGTCCAATGGCAGTGATCTGTGCATGGTGCATGGTGATCTTAGGCTTGTGTGCGGCTGCTCGGGCCATGGAAACCCATTTCATGAAGCTCCCGAAGAACAGTTCTTGTGCTGATGTTACTCCCAGAGGCAGTTTGGAACTCAGCAGTGAGTGTTGCAACTGAGTACAGACAGTTTCCTCTTTTCTATCTGTTTCAAAGAGAGTTCCAGAATTGTAAAATACAGAATAAATCAGAATGTCTCCATGGCCAGGCTGGACATTGAAAAACAAGATGGAATGTTAGGTTAGAGCCTGCGTATCATGTGCTTGGTGCTGTGCTCTGTTCCAGAACGTCCAGTGGTAGAACAATAGGGTTATTATGTTGAGATTGAGATACATGATTTGTCCCACTACAAAGTAACAAAGTACAAAGTAACTTTGTACAAAGTACAAAGTAACACTACAAAGTAACTTCGGCCCCACACTACCTGGGCAGATGTGTCTGGTCAGCTGAAGTAGGCCTACCTACAAAGAGCAAAATAAGGTTGAAGATAAAGGTTAAAGGTAGGCCTAATGTAAAAACATTTCCTGTTTTTATACACTACCGGTCAAAAGTTTTAGAACACATACTCATTCAAGGGTTTTTGTTTATTTTTCTACATTGCAGAATAATAGTGAAGACATCAAAAATATGAAAATAACACAAAAAAGGTTAAACAAATATAAATATATTTGAGATTTGAGATTTTTCAAATAGCCACCCTTTGCTTTGATGACAGCTTTGCACACCCTTGGTATTCTCTCAACCAGCTTCATCTGGAATGCTTTTCCAACAGTCTTGAACGAGTTCCCACATATGCTTGTAACGCTCAAAGAGTGAATGGGTGTTGGAGTCAGGCGCAGAGAGCAGAGGATACGGGAAAAAACATGCTTTAATGTCCAACCGAAAACGTACAATAGGTGATGCCGAACACAGGCGTAATACACTCCACCTACGTACACTCTGGTATCTAACCGGACAGCGGAAAACCCACAATAATAAAGGACACCTCTTACATAACAGAAACAAGCCCGCACAAACACAAGCGGGCTAATCAAACTTAAATAACACCAACCCAAAAACCCCAACAAGGAACAGGTGAAAACAATTAGACAAAACCAAACGAAAAGGGAAAAGGGATCGGTGGAAGCTAGTAGACCGGTGACGCCGACCGCCGACCGCCACCCGAACGGGAAGGGGAGCCACCTTCGGTGATATTCGCGACAATGCTGAGCACTTGTTGGCTGCTTTTCCTGCTTTTCTTTCGCTCTCCATCTCAATTTGGTTGAGGTCCGGGTATTGTAGAGGTCTGGTCATCTGATGCAGCACTCCATCACTCTCCTTCTTAGTAAAATAGCCTTTACACAGCCTGGAGGTGTGTTGGGTCATTGTCCTGTCCACAGAATGATGTGGTAGCCATGCTGGTTAAGTGTGCCTTGATTTATCAATAAATCACAGACAGTGTCACCAGCAAAGCACTCCCACACGTTAACACCTCCTCCGTGCTTTACGGTGGGAAATATACATGCGGAAATCATCCGTTCACCCACACCTCGTCTCACAAAGACACAGCGGTTGGAACCAAAAATCTCATATTGATTTGGGCTGCAATTTCTGAGGCTGGTAACTCTAATAAACTTATCCTCTGTAGGCAGAGGTAACTCTGGGTCTTCCATTCCTGTGGCGGTCCTCATGAGAGCCAGTTTCATCACAGTGCTTGATGGTTTTTACGACTGCACTTGAAGAAACTTTAAAAAGGTCTTGAAATGTTCCGTATTGACTGACCTTTATTTCTTAAAGTATTGATGGACTGTCTTTGCCTATTTAAGCTGTTCTCGCCATAATATGGACTTGGTCTTTTTCTGTATACCTACCCTACCTTGTCACAACACAACTGATTGGCTCCAAGAAAGAAAGAAATTCCACAAATATACTTTAAACAAGGCAAACCTGTTAATTGAAATGCATTCCAGATGACTACCTCATGAAGCTGGTTGAGAGAATGCCAAGAGTGTGCAAGGCTAACATCAAGGCAAAGGGTGTGTATTTGAAGAATCTCAAATAATTTAACACTTTTTTTGGTTACTACATAATATAATATAATAGACATCAAAACTATGAAATAAAAAATATGTTTTATGATGTCTTCACTATTATTCGCTACAGTAAATATAAAGAAAAACCCTTGAATGAGTAGGTGTTCTAACCAGTTGTGTAAATTTTTTGGTTGACGACAAAAAACACAAACCAACAGGCAATATACAAATATATACTAATATATTAATATTGTCCGTTAATATTGTCCATTAATATTGTCAGATTTTGCACCATGCAGTCGAGGGAGATTGATAGTTCAAATTGTGCTATGACCATGAATGAGGAAACGTGTGGAGTGTGTGGGGCTTGCCATTTTAAGGCAACCACATTATCTTGGCTGCTGTTAGGCCTGCAAGCCAAATCCGTCTTTCCCTGTATGTTAGGTTCAGTGTAAAGTCATCGTTAAGCTTCTGTCAAAGCCACCATCTCCCCCTTTTTCCTCCAAACATAACGATGGTCATTATGGCCAAACAGTTCTATATTTGTTTCATCAGACCAGAGGATATTTCTCCAAAAAGTACGATCTTGTCCACATGTGCAGTTGCAAACCATAATCTGGCTTTTTTATGACGGTTTTGGAGCAATGGCTTCTTCCTTGCTGAGCGGCCTTTCAGGTTATGTCAATATAGGACTCGTTTTACTGTGGATATAGATACTTTTGTACTTGTTTCCTCCAGCATCTTCACAAGGTCTTTTGTGTTTGTTCTGGGATTGATTTGCACTTTTCGCATCAAAGTACGTTCATCTCTAGGAGACAGAACGCGTCTTCTTCCTGAGCGGTATGACGGCTTATGGTCCCATGGGTTTCGCTCAGCCTTCTCTCTTTCTTCTGGATCAACACACAGTTGATTAGTTTTCTTGTTGGTCATGACCAATTCATTCGGGTCACGGCACCAAGTGTTAGCAGTTGATGTTACTCTTCAATAACACAGACCCCAAAGCAAATCAGGGGGAGAAAAATTGGTTTATTCAAAGAGGAGATGTTATGTTGACAGGAAGATGTTCATTCTCCCCTGTCCTCAATGATTCTCTTCAGTGATTCTCTCCTGTGATTCTTTCCTGTGATTCTCTCCACAGAGCAAAGGGACAGGATGTACTTTATAACCCAGCCCTAGCCTGTGGTTGACCAATTAGAATTCCTTGCATTAAAACTGGGCCAATGGCCAAATAACAAGTATCCTATTTCAGGTTCAATGTATAAACAATTTGGACCAATGAGAACTTGTCATGTAGCTATGAGTCCCGGACTGAAATTCATCCCATGTCTCTGACCAATTATTGATCATTAATCCCCTATTACAGAAAAAACACTCTTTCCATTGATCGTTAGTACTCTATTGACCTCTCGTCCTAAATATTCTTATATTAAGAACAAATATTGATTGGTTGATTGATTTATAATGCATTTATAAATGTCTTTCTGTTTCTATGTTGACAAAGAGATGGGGACTACATGTTAAAAACATCGTCTTTGACTCTGCTGTGGCAGTCTGCTTATAGCAGCTTTTAGTGTGTGTTAGCCTCCTTGAGATGAGACCACATCTCTGTGCCTTCACAGCAATCCTATCTCAAGGCCATTCGATTGTTAAACAGTCATCACTAGCACATTAGAGGCTGCTGCCTATAGGCATAGACTAGGAATCACTGGCCACTTTAAGGGAGTGGAACACTAGTGACTTTAATAATGTTTACATATCTGGCATTACTCATCTCATACGTAAGCTCAACAAAAAAAATAAACTTCCATTTTTCAGGACCCTGTCTTTCAAAGATAATTCGTAAAAATCCAAATAACTTCACAGATCTTCATTGTGAAGGGTTTAAACACTATTTCCCATGCTTGTTCAATGAACCATAAACAATTAATGAACATGCACCTGTGGACCGGTCGTTAAGACACTAACAGCTTACAGACGATAGGCAATTAAGGTCACAGTTATGCCTTTCTACTGACTCTGAAAAACACCAAAAGAAAGATGCCCAGGGTCCCTGCTCATCTGTGTGAACGTGCCTTAGGTATGCTGCAAGGAGGCATGAGGATTGCAAATGTGGCCAGGGCAATAAATTGCAATGGCTGTACTGTGAGATGCCTAAGACAGCGCTACAGGGAGACTAGATGGACAGCCACCTCGCAGTGGCAGACCACGTGTAACAACACCTGCACAGGATCGGTACATCTGAACGTCACACCTGCGGGACAAGCACAGGATAGCAACAACAACTGCCTGAGTTACACCAGGATTGCACAATCCCTTCATCAGTGCTCAGACTGTCCGCAATAGGCTGAGAGAGGCTGGACTGAGGGCTTGTAGGCCTGTTGTAAGACAGGTCCTCACCAGACATCACCAGCAACAACATTGCCTATGGGCACAAACACACCGTCACTGGAGCAGACAGGACTGGCAAAAAATGCTCTTCACTGACGAGTCGCGATTTTGTCTCACCAGGGTTGATGGTCGGATTCGTGTTTATCGTCAAAGGAATGAGCGTTACACCGAGGCCTGTACTCTGGAGCAGGATCGATTTGGAGGTGGAGGGTCCGTCATGGTCTGGGGCGGTGTGTCACAGCATCATTGGACTGAGCTGGTTTTCATTGCAGGCAATCTCAACGCTGTGCGTTACAGGGAAGACATCCTCCTCCCTCATGTGGTACCCTTCCTTCAGGCTCATCCTGACATCACCCTCCAGCATGACAATGCCACTAGCCACACTGCTCGTTCTGTGCGTGATTTCCTGCAAGACAGGAATGTCAGTGGACCTCTTGGTCCCCTTGGCCCATCCTCTGCTCATACCGCCCGCTTCCGTGTCGGGGTGGTGGGGCTGTGGTCATGTGACCCTCTCTTCGTTAAGGAGCTGCCGAGCGGGGCGGCTTGGCTGGTGGTCGACCGTGTCAACAGCCCCCTCACTGGCGGCAACTTTAGATTGTGGCATGGAGGAGAAGTGTGAGACATCCAGGGTTCTGGATGGGTTCATGGGCCAGCCAACCCTGGGTACTGTGACGCCGCATTGCTACTGGGCATGGGCTAGGACAATGTCGGTGAGCGGTGGTGGTAGTAAATGTGAATGTAATGGATGGATTCTATTCATGTAATATATTCTGTTCCATTCTATTCCATTCTATTTCTTTCCGATTCATTATATGCAATCCTTTTCTCAGGCGTTGTTCTCGTGGGGGTGTGTTGGCTATGAGCCGGAGTCACCCTACCTTTGCCCACTCTATGCCCCGGCCCACCTGAGGGCTGCTCAGCCTCATGCAGCACTTTCGCTGGGCACACGTTGGCATCATCGCCTCTGCAGAGGACAGCTGGGTGGAGACCGCCAGGGAGGTTAGCAGAGTACATGCCTCTTTTTTGCCTGGTAGCCAGATGTGTACTTGAAGTGTACCTACTTTTTCAGCCAGTTTTGCATTAGCTATGACATTTTAACTTTATTCTGGATTATTATTATAATGATGATGATTATTTATTTCGGTATTTATTTTATTTATTTTTAAACAGAATGTTACTGCGTTGGGCACTAAGAATATACATGTCATGTTTTTATACTTCTGTCCAATAAGGAACTCTGAACTGTGACCTCTGACCTCTCTGAAGGTGGCCAACTCTCTGAGAAGTCATGGGATGCCGGTGAGACTGGTGGTTACCAACGGTAACGATGCCAGGTAGCGTCAGAACGACCCGTGCCAAGCTCAAGAAGGTGGAGGACCCACGCAGCTCAGACACCCATGCATACCCCACAAGACATGCCACCAGAGGTCTCTTCACAGTCCTCAAGTCCAGAACAGACTATGGGAGGCGCACAGTACTACATAGAGCCATGACAACTTGGAACTCCATTCCACATTAGGTAACTGGTGCAAGCAGTAGAAGCAGATTTTTAAAAACAGATAATGATACACCTTATGGAACAGCAGGGACTGTGAAGCAACACCAACATAGGCACAGACACATGCATACACACACACTCTACACACATGTACACATGGATTTTGTCTTAAAGATATGTGGTAGTGGAGTGTGGGCCTGAGGGCACACACTTAGTGTGTTGTGAATTCTGTAATGAATTTTGTAATGTTTTTAAAATTGTATAACTGCCTTAATTTGCCTTGGCAGCAGCTAATGGAGATTCATAATGAATACAAATACAAATAGGGCGCTGGTGAAAAGTAGTGCACTATATAGGAAAATAGTGTGCCATTTGTGACTCAGCCTGTCACACCCTGATCTGTTTCACCTGTCTTTGTGATTGTCTCCACCCCCCTCCAAGTGTTGCCCATCTTCCCCATTACCTCCTATGTATTTATACCTGTGTTCTCTGTTCATCTGTTCCCAGTTTGTCAAGTAACAAGTGGTTTTGTCTCAGCGCCTGCTTTTCCCAGATGCTCTTTTCCTCGCCCTCCTGGTTTTGACCCTTGCCTGTCCTGACTCTGAGCCTGCCTGCCGCCCGTTACCGTTGCCCCACCTCTGGTTTACTGACCCCTGCCTGCCTTGACCTGTCTATTGCCTGCCCCTGTTGGATGATTAAACCATTGTTAATTCGTTATTTGTCTGCATCTGGGTCTTACCTTCATACCTGATACAGCCTTAATGGATTATGACCGATCTGGATGATACACACGCCCACTCCTTTCCGGGGCTTCAGCCACCCCATGAGGACCAACAGCTCTGGTGCTAGCTTGGCTGACTATCTGGTACTGGACACAGACGGGAAGACCTGGGACCTCAGGCTCACACACACAGGTTGGAATGGAGGAGCGGGTTAGAGGTGGTGGTGTGTGTATGGCCCTAACACTACTGTATGCCTACAAGATAGACATAGCACCTGACATGTTGAGTCTAGGCTTAGTTATATTACTGTTGTAATATTGGTTGAGGTTCCTGGGTAGAGACATCCACATTTCCTGGTTTATGGTTATGATGGTGTATTGATGATATTGGTTATGGTTCAACAGGCTAGACATGAGAGGAGACATGAGGTTAGGGTTAGCACTAGTGCTACTGTAGTAATACTGGTTATGTTAACCATAACCCCGTCCCCTACAGGATAGATATGGCTGCTGACATGGTGAGGTTTCTGGGTCGAGACATCCCCAGTATTGTGACAAAATAGCTGTGCAGCAACGCTCCCAATACAACCCAACAGAGCTTGAGAGGATCTGCAGAGAAGAATGGGAGAAACCCAAGCGTCATACCCAAGAAGTTTCTAAAAACCTGTTTTTGCTTTGGAACAGCCAGACAGACAGACGGCCATCAAATTAACATGTTTTCAAGACAAGGCAATGATACAAGTTATACACTGAGTAAACTAAACATTGCTCTTTCCATGACATTTACTGACCAGGTGAATCCAGGTGAAAAGCTATGATCCCTTATTGATGTCTCTTGTTAAATCCACTTCAATCAGTGTACTGGAGGAGACAGGTTAAAGGAGGATTTTTAAGCCTTGAGAGAATTGAGACATGGATTGTGTATGTGTGCCATTCAGACAGTGAATCATATCAAAGTGGGTAAGTCATAAGATTTAAGTGCCTTTGAACGGGGGATACCTAGTCAGTTGTCCAACTGAATGTATTCAACTGAAATGTGTCTTCCGCATTTAACCCAACACTGAATCAGAGGTGCAGGGGGCTGCCGTAATCAACAGCCACGTCTTCGGCACCCAGGGATCAGTGGGTTAACTGTCTTGCTCAGGGGCAGAACAACAGGTTTTTACTTTGTCAGCTCTGGAATTCGGTCCAGCAACCTTCCAGTTACTGGCCCAACGCTCTAACGACTAGGCTACCTGCTGTAGATGCTAGGCGTCCCGGTTTGAAAAAACGACAACGCTGCTGGGTTTTTCACGCTCAACAGTTTCCCATGTGCATCAAGGATGGTCCACCACCCAAAGGACATCCAGCCAACTTGACACAACTGTGGGAAGCATTGGAGTCAACATGTCAGGGAAGCATTGGAGTCAACATGGGCCAGCTTCCCCGTGGAATGCTTTCGACACCTTGTAGAGTCCATGCAACGACAAATTGAGGCTGTTCTGAGGGGGCGAAAGGTGGTGTTCTTAATGTTTTGTACACTGAATGTACAGTGGCAAGAAAAAGTATGTGAATCCTTTGGAATTACTGCGATTTCTGCATAAATTGGTCATAACATTTGATCTGATCTTCATCTAAGTCACCACAATAGACAAACAGTGTGTTTAAACTAATAACACACAAATTATTGTATTTTTCTTGTCTATATTGAATATATCACGACACTACAGTGTAGGTTGGAAAAAGTATGTGAACCCCTAGGCTAATGACTTCTCCAAAAGCTAATTGGAGTGAGGAGTCAGCTAACATGGAGTCCAATCAATGAGATGAGATTGGAGATGTTGGTTAGAGCTGCCCTATAAACACTCACAAAATTTGAGTTTGCTATTCACTAGAAGCATTGCCTGATGTGAACCATGCCTTGAACAAAAGAGATCTCAGAAGACCTAAGATTAAGAATTGTTGACTTGCATAAAGCTGATAAGGGTTACAAAAGTATCTCTAAAAGCCTTGATGTTCATCAGGAAAAGGTAAGACAAATTGTTTAAAAAATGGAGAAAGTTCAGCGCTGTTGCTACTCTCCCTAGGAATGGCCGTCCTGCAAAGTTGACTGAAAGAGCACAGTGAGGTTAAGAAGAATCCCAGTGTCAGCTAAAGACTTACATAAATCTCTGGAACATGCTAACATCTCTGTTGACGAGTCTACAATACGTAAAACACTAAACAAGAATGGTGTTCATGGAAGGACACCACGGAAGAAGCCAAAAAACATTGCTGCATGTCTGAGGTTTGTTAAAGAGCACCTGAATGTTTCACAGCGCTACTGGCAAAATATTATGTGGACAGATTAAACTAAATTTGAGTTGTTTGGAAGGAACACAACACTGTGTGGAGAAAAAAAGGCACAGCACAGCAACATCAAAACCTCATCCCAACTGTAAAGTATGGTGGAGGGAGCATCATTGTTTGGGGCTGCTTTACTGCCTCAGGGTCTGGACAGCTTGCCATCGGAAAAATGAATTCCCAAATTTATCAAGACATTTTGCAGGAGAATGTAAGGCTGAAGTAAATCAACAACAGAATGACTTCAACAGAAAAAAATATGCCTTCTGGAGTGGCCCAGTCAGTCCTGACCTCAACCCGATTGAGATGCTGTGGCATGACCTCGAGAGCAGTTCACACCAGACATCCCAAGAATATTGCTTAACTGAAACAGTTTTGTAAAGAGGAATGTGCAGGTCAAAATTGTGCAGGTCTGATCGGCAACTACAGAAAACGTTTGGTTGAGGTTATTGCTGCCAAAAGAGGGTTAACCAGTTATTAAATCTAAGGGTTCACATACTTTTCCAAGCCTCCTCTGTGAATGTTTACACAGTGTGTTCAACAAAGACATGAAAATGTATACTTTTTAGTTGTTAGTCTAAGCAGGCTGTTTGTCCATTTCATCTGTTCTTAGATGAAGAACAGATGAAATGTTATGACCAATTAAATCCAGGTAATTCCAAAGGGTTCACATACTTTTTCTTTCCACTGTATATCCGTTGCTTGATATTGACCAATATGATTTAACCCTACTGGTATTTCCATGGTCATATGTTTATCAGGGTGTACTTCTTACCTTCAAGTCGGTCTCTGTTATTCACTCATAAACTTAGGGTCCACTGACTGAGCCTGTACTGTATTCCTCTGTCTCTCACTCTTTCCCTCACTCGGTCTCATCATTCACACACTATATACTCTTTCTGTCTCCAGTTTAAGAAAATCCACAAGGGCAGGAAGACCAACATCATAGAATCTATGTTGCGGATGCTGGAGCAGTATTCCTCTAAACTGGAGGACAGAGGAGCTAGATATAGAGAAACAGAAGACCTGAGAAACTACTCACTCAGATGCTGCCTCCATAAGCCATATAAAGACACCGGTACACACACACACACAAACACACCTGTAATGTCTCCCCCTCGCTCCTAGGTCCGTGGAGGATGCCCTAAAGGTGGGTGGTAGGCGGTGGTACCAGGCAGTGATGCAGCCCGACAGGATGCTCTCGATTGTGCATCTGTAAAAGTTGGAGTGTTTTTGGTGACAAGACAAATTTCTTCAGCCTCATGAGGTTGAAGAGGCGCTGTTGCACCGCCTTCACCACGCTGTCTGTGTGGGTGGACCATTTCAGTTGTTCCGTGATGTGAACGCCGAGGAACTTAAAACTTTCCACCTTCTCCACTACTGTCTCGTGGGTAGGAGGCTGCTCCCTCTGCTGAAGGAATTCATGTGTGTTATTATCACAGCTGTTTACATACTGTCACAAGCAAATGCCCGGAGGCAGTCTTTATTGTCGTGGGTGATTTTTAACCAAGCACGTTTAAAGTACATTTTTCCAAAATATCACCATGTGTCCACGAGAGGAAACAACGTGCTGGACCATCTATATGCAAACATCTGTGATGCATACAAAGCCATTCCCACCCCCACTTCAGCCAATCAGATCACGTCTCTCAGTTCCTACTCCCTGCCTACAAGCAGCAACTCAAGCGAGCCAACACAGAATATTGAGGCGCTGGACAAAAGAGGCAGACTCAATACTGCAGGACTGTTTTGTGAATACTGATTGGACTTCAAAGCTGTTTGTTGCCAAACGAAGCCTCACGCCCAGAAAAGCTTAACACATTCTATGCTCCCGTCGAGGCAGACAATACTGAGCTATGCAGAAAGACTCTCGCTGCTCTGGATGACCAGGTGCTTTTGCTCTCCAAGGGTGACTCTCAAAGTAGACCAAAGCCGTCGGCCCAGATGGCATTCCTGGTCATTGTCCTGCCATTCATTCGCCGCCATTACCTCATGTTACAATATGATAATGCACGGCTCCATATCGCAAGGATCCTCATCAATCACACAATACCTCATAATGACAAAGCAAAAAACAGTTTTTTAGACATTTTGGCTAATTTATCATTTAAAAAAAATGTCATTACATTACCATAGGTATTCAGACTCTACTCAGACTCTACTCAGTACTTTGTTGAAGCACCTTTAGCAGCAATCTTGGTTTCATCAGACCAGAGAATCTTGTTTATCATGGTCTGAGTCTTTAGGTGCCTTTTGGGGAACTCCAAGCGGGCTGTCATGTGCCTTTTACTGAGTAGTTGCTTCTGTCTGGCCACTCTACCATAAAGGCCAGATTGGTGGAGTGCTGCAGAGATGGTTGTCCTTCTGGAACGTTCTCCCATCTCCACAAAGGAACTCTGGAGCTCTGTCAGAGTGACCATTGGGTTCTTGGTCACCTCTCTGACCAAGGCCCTTCTCGCCTGATTGCTCAGTTTGGCAGGGAGGCCAGCTCCAAGAAGAGTTCGTGGTTCCAAACTGGGGATCTTCAATGCTGCAGAAATGTTTTGCTACCCTTCCCCAGATCTGTGCCTCGACATAATCCTGTCTCTGAGCTCTACGGACAATTCCTTCGACCTCATGGCTTGGTTTACACTGTTTTGCAATGAAGGTCTACAGTAACTTCAACAGCACTGTCTGGGATAGCACCATGGTGTAGCCGGAGGACAGCTAGCTTCTGGCCACATTGACTTAAATACAAAATCTAGTAGCTGGTAGGTCTCACCCCCTTCTATAGACATACATGGTAATTATGACCACTTCCGGAGGACGTCCTCCAACCAATCACCTTTTGCTGTATGAACTGACATGTTGTCCATCAATCATAGAATTAGGATCAGAGAATGAACCTGGTGAGTTGTATTGGGGTTGTGCCACAGAGCATTATGGGGGTTCTATGTGTTGAGAAGCTTGGTGACATTGTTGGATAGAGATTAAGAGTGTGTGTGTAACCTTTATTTAACTAGGCAAGTCAGTCAAGAACAAATTCTTAAACAAGGATGACCCTGGGCCAATTGTACAGTCCCATATGGGACTCCCACTTACAGCCAGTTGTGATACAGCCTGGATTCGAACCAGGGTGTCTGTAGTGACGCCTCTAGCAAAGATCAGTTTCATGATGAAGGATGAAAAGGTGCGTGCGTTCAATACCAACTGGCATCAAAAGTATAGCTGGTTAACAGGAGCCTTTCATCAAGCCGCCTGTATTGCTAGCCATAGCTTGTTTTTTGAAAGTCTGAGCCTTGGTACATTGACCATCGATTGTTCAGCAGGCAGCATATACATGTCCATATCGGATTCAAGCTACTGGGAAAAATCTGCATCGGTCATGACGAAAGTCTGCGTCTCCAAACTGGGCGACACAGCCAGAAAGTTAGAAGAAAATGGGATGTTCTCAAGCGGTTTTATCATCACCACTGCGTTTTGGGGCATGCAAGAATGTGCTTTTAGAGGACACTACGAGGTGGAAAGTCCCGCCGACAAAAAGTTAACTACAATGAGCTTGCAGAGGTGATTGCACGTAACAAAGCTTTACTTGCTGAACATATCGAACTTTTGAATGTCTTTTCTGGAATTCCGAATGATTTGATAGCTTCCATTAAAATATTAGAGGTTGACGCAGCTCATGTAGGCTTTCCACTTTCCTCCGGTATTTATTTAACAAAGATGAAAACACAATCACTCCGGACAGACGAGCAAAAACTCATAATATAAATGTTGCAGCAGTCTAGGCTACACCTTTAACATTAGAGATCTGATATGCTGTATGGGATAAAAACTAGACCAATGTTCAGTCTGATCAACGGCAAGCTACTAATAAGAGCAGATGCAAACAGCCTATGTGAGCTGTCCATTTGGTCAGGATATTGGTAATTGGTAACTTTATGTATTTATAGTCCATTTGTGTGTCAGAAGAAAATGTCAACATTGGGCTGGCTAGGCTGGCAATACGTTTTCAATCAAATTATTAACTGGAATTAATCAATCAACATAAAAGTGATGACCGATGTGAGTCAATGTTTTATAAGGCCTAGAACTGCATGATGTAAAAATAAGCAAGCTCAGCCCTGTGAGTTCTATTGTCTATCAGTTGCCTGGGTAGAGGAAATCCCCCCCCCCTAATCTAGTATAAATATAATTCAAATTAACAAGTGTAAGGTTGATGCAGTTTGACAGGGTTTTCATCCGCCCAGGGCCAGGAGTTTTTTTTTCTTCAGTTTTTAAAAACATGTGACTTGATTAGGAAAAACGGGTCCCATCATAACCCTTATAAAAACGTTTTGCAACTGATTAATCACTGTCTTTCCTTATAGGGTCCAGAGTTTTCCTGGTTAGGTTAACAGATAAGGAAAAACTCTGGGCCCCAGGGGGTAAAAATTGCCCCACGGCTCTGGGACCTATGGTGCCACCAGTCTGCTTGCAGTTGTCTGTTATGGTCAGGTATGTGGATGATCAGGGCTTTATTCAGGAATGTTTCTTGGGCTACTTTGATGTGTCAAGTGGGCGAGATGCCAACTCTGTGTTTAACTTCACAGAGAAGCTTCTTAAAACCTACGATGGCGCAGCTGTAATGTAATGTATCTGCTATTTGTATTTCCAGCAAAGTCCCCTCCTGTTCCCTGATCTTAAGAGGTTATGACCAGTCCACTCTGCTAACATTGTCAACTCTGTCCTGACATGAACTGAAGCCACGTCTCATGTGCCCACTCATCCACTTTCACATTGAATGTTTCCTCTCCAAGCACTGTGTACCCCTTTCAATTTTCTCTCATTACTCAATGTAGAGTCAATCACATACACAATCACATTATTACACATCAATGATTTTGCTCCTTGCTTGGACTAACTCATTCTAAGCTCGTTGGTCTAACTGTGTTGTGTTACTGTTTTTTTTGTCTTCCCAGACATTCTGTCCTGCACTGAAGTCAAGCCTCTCACACTCATTCAATCACTGCTGTGATCCCTTCCAACCACTAAGTAACCCTCTTATTCCAATTCCCCATAATATTGTACTATAAACGTCTTTTATTAAACGCTTTAGGTTAAATAATTACTTTTTTGACGATTTTTGAAAAACTCTGACATCTCCGTGCGTTCAGCACCTATACCGTGGGTCTCCATCATCAATTTCTCAAGTTACCAGCCTCCACTGATAGACAGATATATATATATATAAGTCAAAGGTTTGGACAACACCTACTCATTCAAGGGTCAAAATATATTTTCTATTTGAGGTTCTTCAAATAGCCTCCCTTTGTTTTGATGACAGCTCAAATAAGCAAGGAGAAATGAGTCCATCAATACTTTAAGACATGAAGGTCAGTCAATCTGGAAAATGTTACGAATTTTGAACATTTCTTCAAGTGCAGTCGCAAAAACCATGAAGCTTCATGATGAAACTGGCTCTCATGAGGACCACCATAGGAAAGGAAGACAGTTACCTCTGTTGCAGGGGATTTCATTAGAGTTAACTGCACCTCAGACATTGCAGCCCAAATAAATGCTTCAGAGTTCAAGTAACAGACACATCTCAACATCAACTGTTCAGAGGAGACTGCGTGAATCAGGCCTTCATGGTCGAATTGCTGCAATGAAACCACTACTAAAGGACACCAATAATAATAAGAAGAGACTTGTTTGGGCCAAGAAACACGAGCAATGAACATTACACCGGTGGATGTCTGTCCTTTAATGAGTCCAAATTTGTGTCTTTGTGACGTGAAGTAGGTGAATGGATGATCTCTGCATGTGTGCTTCCCACCGTGAAGCATGGTGGAGGAGGTGTGATGGTGTGGGGGTACTTTGTTGGTGACACTGTCTGTGATTTTATTTAGAATTCAAGGCCCACTTAACCAGCATGGCTACCACAGCATTCTGCAGCGATACACCATCTAATCTAGTTTGCGCTTAGTGGGACTATCATGTGTTTTTCAACAGGACAATGACCCAAAACACACTTCCATGCTTTGTAAGGGCTATTTTACCAAGGAGAGTGATGGAGGGCTTCATTAGATAACCTGGTCTCCACAATCACCTGACCTCAACCTGATTGAGATGGTTTGGTAAGAGTGGGACCGCAGAGTGAAGGAAAAGCAGCCAACTAGTGCTCAGTGTCTGTGGGAACTTGTTTTAAGATAAGCATTCCAGGTGAAGCTGGTTTAGAGAATGCCAAGAGTGTGCAAAGCTGTCATCAAGGCAAAGGGTGGCTACTTTCTAAAATATATTTTGATTTGATTTATTATTTCATAGTACATTTGATTTATTATTTAATGTGTTATTTCATAGTTTTGATGTCTTCACTATTATTCTACAATGTAGAACATAGTAAAAATCAAGAAAAACCTCAGTGCTGTGGGCACCTACAAGATGAGACACACGCTTGATGTCCCTATACGCATAGGACTACAGTCAGGTGAGTGGGGACACATACCTTACCTCACCTATCTGTGTCTATCCAATAGGTCCATGTGTAGCAGGGGTAGTAACATCAATCATCAACTAACATCAAGGCGGTGGCCCGTTCCTGTAGGTTCATGCTCTACAACATCCGCAGAGTACGACCCTGCCTCACACAGGAAGCAGCGCAGGTCCTAATCCAGGCACTTGTCATCTCCCGTCTGGATTACTGCAACTCGCTGTTGGCTGGGCTCCCTGCCTGTGCCATTAAACCCCTACAACTCATCCAGAACGCCGCAGCCCGTCTGGTGTTCAACCTTCTCAAGTTCTCTCACGTCACCCCGCTCCTCCGCTCTCTCCACTGGCTTCCAGTTGAAGCTCGCAACCGCTACAAGACCATGGTGCTTGCCTACGGAGCTGTGAGGGGAACGGCACCTCAGTACCTCCAGGCTCTGATCAGGCCCTACACCCAAACAAGGGCACTGCGTTCATCCACCTCTGGCCTGCTCGCCTCCCTACCACTGAGGAAGTACAGTTCCCGCGCAGCCCAGTCAAAACTGTTCGCTGCTCTGGCCCCCCAATGGTGGAACAAACTCCCTCACGACGCCAGGACAGCGGAGTCAATCACCACCTTCCGGAGACACCTGAAACCCCACCTCTTTCAGGAATACCTAGGATAGGATAAAGTAATCCTTCTCACCCCCCCTCCCCCTTAAAAGATTTAGATGCACTATTGTAAAGTGGCTGTTCCACTGGATGTCTTAAGGTGAACGCACCAATTTGTAAGTCGCTCTGGATAAGAGCGTCTGCTAAATGACTTAAATGTAAATGTAAAATAAATATTTCTCAGATTATTACCAATCCCACAAGGTATGACTCCAAAGACCCAGAAAAGGTTACTCTTCCTCACCATTTTAGATAAGCATGCTCCGTTCAAAAAATGCAGAACCAGGAACAGATCTAGCCCTTGGTTCACTCCAGACCTGACTGCCCTCGACCAGCACAAAAACATCCTGTGGCGGACTGCAATAGCATCGAATAGTCCCCGCGATATGCAATTGTTCAGGGAAGTCAGGAACCAATACACGCAGTCAGTCAGGAAAGCTAAGGCCAGCTTCTTCAGGCAGAAGTTTGCATCCTGTAGCTCCAACTCCAAAAAGTTCTGGGACACTGTGAAGTCCATGGAGAACAAGAGCACCTCCTCCCAGCTGCCCACTGCACTGAGGCTAGGTAACACGGTCACCACCGATAAATCCATGATTATCGAAAACTTCAACAAGCATTTCTCAACGGCTGGCCATGCCTTCCGCCTGGCTACTCCAACCTCGGCCAACAGCTCCGCCCCCCCCCCGCAGCTACTCGCCCAAGCCTCTCCAGGTTCTCCTTTACCCAAATCCAGATAGCACATGTTCTGAAAGAGCTGCAAAACCTGGACCCATACAAATCATTGCGGTACTCGTTAGTATCATGGAAAGGAAACAAAACAAAAGGCTAATTTAATTCTTTAGTAAAACAGCCCCAATGTTGGAAACAAACATCATTATGTTGTCATCCCGAGTCACATTTAATTTATTTTCCAAGCTATGGCAAACAATATAGAACAGGTTTTCAAAGGACAAACGAGTTAGATCTGCTTCGTGTTCATTTTTGCCATTGTACAAAATATTGCGATACTGGTATCGTCCAGGCCCTAATATGAAGCACGTACTATAGTTTCTTATAGCATTTTATATCAGCTGCCAATAATGCTCCCTACTGTATGTGTGGAATCCTACATATGTTGTTTGTACTGTACAGTCGTGGCCAAAAGTTCTGAGAATGACACAATTTTTATTTTCACAAAGTCTGCTGCCTCTTTAGATATTGTCTTTAGATATTTTTCTCAGATGTTACTATGGAAAACTGAAGAATAATCACAAGCATTTCACAAGTGTCAAAGGCTTTTTTATTTTTTGGGATGGTTTGTCCTCAGGGTTTCCCCTGCCATATCAGTTTTTAGAAACTTTAGAGTGTTTTCTATCCAAATCTACCAATCTACATATCCTAGCTTCTGGGCCTGAGTAACAGGCAGTTTACTTTGGGCACGCTTTTCATCCGGACGTCAAAATAATACTGCCCCTACCCAAGAGAAGTTAAGTTCCATCCCTTAATGAAAACCAGCAGCAGTGTTGCTGCCAGTCAGACCTCCAGGCTTAGATTTGAATACCCCCTAGTAGAGCCATGTATTTCTAGAGTTATTTAGAAGTTGTAGAATGTTGAATCTTGTTCTAATTCTAGACATTCAGTTGCATAGTATTATTTATTATTTCATGTCCTTCTACAAAACCTTCCAAGATGATGGGGCAGCAAAGCTAAAAGCACTCTTACTAGACTCCATTCTTGTGTTGGGAACATTCATATATAAAACTCTCTCGTGTCTTTCAGGTCTGCCCAGGAGATCAACGAGGACTTCAAGCGGCTCCTCCAGAAGGCCGTGAAGAAGATCTCCACCATCAGAACAGTGGCTCAGATCACAATGCTGGACGATGACAACGTCATGATGCACCACGACTGACCTTTGACCCTAGCCAGAAAGACGGGCATTGTGCAAAGGCTTATTTTGACTCCATTTTGAACCAATGGAACTTGGGTTTGACCAATGAGGGTCACCAATTGACTACTTTAAAAAACAAACAGATTCTGTGGCTCAAAACAATCTCTCCATGGTCAACTTTGAAAGAGAACAGCAGAGTCTAGTGACCAGCTTGTGTATGCAAGTTTTTGGTGACTCTTCAAAAAGGGCAAGTGTTTAGTCATGCATTGCACAAGCCCTGGAACTGTCTCGGGGGTGGGGCAAAGTTGTGTGCTGTGCAGAGGCTACTGCCACTTGTTTTAAATAAGAAGCACCTTGCAGGATGGTAGGATGATGAGTCACATTAGCCAGGGACTATTAATAGGACTCAGTAGGACTGTATTACTCAGCAAACCACGGATTGAATCTTTCAGGAGATGAACACTTTATGCAAAGCCTCATCCTTCTGCTCCCTTCTTTCTTCTCCTACTCCCCCCCCCCCCCTCATTCTCTCATTGTGACCTAATGAAAGTCTGACATGATTGGACACAGGGAACATGACAAACTTTCAAAGGAAGCGCACTTTGTCCGTCTGCTGACTTACTGAAACACAAGGTTTGCATTTTTTTTTTGAAGTCTTATCGTGTGTTAATAATGATGTTCTTTTATGTAAACCTCAGTCTTCTGGGAAAACGCTCCTGGGTTTTGAACAGCAGAGGTTCCACTGGTGGGTAGCTACAGGTGGAAAGACCAAGTCCCCAAATAAGGGAAAAGCTACTGCAACATGTACATTGGTTGATTCACAATGTTTTTTTTCTCCTTTCTATTTATGGGAACTAAGAGGTTGCTGCTATGAACACGGAGACACATTTATGTAATTTAACAGGTCTTATTGTCAGAATCGTGTGTATAGGTGGCAGGGAAGTCAGGCGCAGGAAAGTCAAACGGAGTGTAAATGGAGTATTTTAATATAAGTCCACTTAACATGCTCCAAACACTACATACATACATACATACATACATACATACATACATACATACATACATACATACATACATACATACATACATACATACATACATACATACATACATACATACATACATACGCGCACCTATAAAACAACACTTGACATAAAACAATCTCTGAGGAAGACAGAGGGTTAAATACACAACAGGTAATGAATGGGATTGAAAACAGGTGTGTGGGAAGACAAGACAAAACCAATGGAAAATGAAAAATGGATCAATGATGGCTAGAAGGCTGGTGACGTCGACCGCCGAGCACCACCCGAACAAGGAGAGGCAACGACTTCGGCAGAAGCCGTGAAACTTATCCAGAGCAACTAACAATTATTCATCATAGACATTTTTTTTTAATGTGAGAGACAATCCATCAAAGCTCAATTTGTAAGAGTTATCTGATGCACAATCATACACTCTGAAGCACAAACATTCCCTGTATAAATGTTTTATCTGACTTTTTGTATTGATTGTATTCATCTATAATTGTGTACTGTAATTTTGTTAGCATGGCTTGCATTAGATACAATTTTCATGGCTTCATAATAGACTAGTCACAGACTAGTCACTACTGGTCAATTTACTCACAATAATGCACTTCCATGATCCATATGTGGTGACTCAGACAAACAGTACAAATGCCTACAGTATGGCCATATAGCTAAATGACTGTAACAGTGTGCCGTCTTTCAATAAACATATTTCCCAATATCACAAATACTGTAGCTTTGGTATTCTGAATGACATTCAAATTAGATCCACAGAGGAGCAAGTAAAACCTAATTGCTTACATCAATTATGAAAACTTGTATCTGTACTTAGAGTGCACATTCAACCTACTCCCATGATCGAATGATATCTGACTGTTATAATAAACAAATATGTATCTTCGGTGTTCTGAATGGATCTCAAATGAGATAAAAGATGGGGCAAATAAAACCTAAATCTCAATGAAAGGGTTATGAAAAATATATGTATCATTGGTTACAGGCAACCCCTGTACCTGTAGGCCTACTGTCTCTCCCTATGTACCAGTACATGTCTCAGGGTTTAATCAAACTACAGCACTCCCCCTGGTGGCAGAGGGAGTAAAAGCAGCAGATGGTAACCCAGAATGCAACTGGGACTGGGATTATCTCATAGAGATAGATATAGGACTCAAGTGCCCAAAAGCCTGTTTTAGCATGGACAGTGCCATTGAGGACTTTCACCATTTTGAACTAGCCAACTGGGTGGGACTTCCCATGGGTTAAGGAAGGCTCACATGAGTCCATCTTGATCATAATTAGGGATCAGCCAATGAATTACACTAGTGAGCAAACATTCCATAACTAGGTGGCAGTAAATCTCCAACCTTGGCTTTATACCTGTTCAAACAACACACTCTAGGTGGCAGTTTGCACCCTTTCAGTGTGTTTGCCAACTCATAGAAGTAGTAGTAGTACATGTACTATTTCAAAATGAAGATGGCCTCAATGGCGCTGCCCATGCTCTCACGTGTGCCATAATGGGACAGATACAATGATGCTATGTCTATCTACTCTGAACAAAAATATAAACGCAACATGTAAAGTGTTAGGCCCATGTTTGATGAGCAGAAATTAAAGATCCCAGAAATGTTCCATATGCATAAAAATAGTATTTCTCTGTTAGTGAGCATTTCTCATTTGCCAAAATTGTCCATGGACCTGACAGGTGTGGCATATCAACAAGCTGATTAAACAACATGAACAGGTGCAACTTGTGCTAGGGACAATAAAAGCTCATTCTAAAATGTGCGGTTTTGTTACACAACACAATGCCACAGATGTCTGAAGTTTTGAGGGAGCATGGAATTGGCATGGTGACTGCAAGAATGTCCACCAGAGCTGTTGCCAGAGAATGGAATGTTAATTTCTCTACCATAATCTTCTTCCAACGTAGTTAAAAAAAAAACATTTGCAGTACGTCCACCCGCAGACCACATGTACAATGAACACAATTGCATTTTATTGATGGCAATTTGAATGCACACAGATACCGCGACGAGATCCTGAGGCCCATTGTGAGGCCCATATTTTTAAAGGTATCTGTGACCAACAGATGCATATCTGTATTCCCAGTCATGTGAAATCCATAGATTAGGACCTAAGGAATTTACTTCAATTGACTGATTTCCTTATATGAACTGTAACTCAGTAAAATCTTTGAAATTGTTGCATGTTGCGTTTATATTTTTATTCAGTATAAATCTATGAATTATCTACTGCTCTACTCCCTGCGGCCGGGGCAGTCTGCCTGCTCCTAGAAGGACATCATGTGTATGAGGGCTGGGTCATCCTTTACCATATTATAATCACACTACAGCCCCAGTTATAAACCTGCTCGTAGATAGAGCCACACACAGATTATATGCTGCCTGGGAATATGTATCAGACTACAATACATTAACATTTCAGTGTTATCAGATTCTACTACTGGACAGGGCCAAAAAACAGCAAACCCAGATTATAGTCCCTCTGCACCATTTATAAACCTAATCATAGAGCCACAGACAGATTGAGGTTATATTAGAACACACTGCTGCCTGAGAATATGTATCAGACTAAAGTATAATTTAGTTTACAGTATAATCTGGGTTAGCAGATATTTTTTCAACCCCACTATACAGAGTATATGATAACACTGCTAGTCTGCTGGGAATAAGTATCCGTCTAGTCACCATTTATTGTACATGGGGGCTACTGTCTGAGTTTGCAGAGATTTTTTCCAGACCAGCACTACAGACAGATTATATTACAACACTTCACTGGTCTGCTGTGTTGGGAATATGTATCAACAGACTAAAACACAATTTACAGCACATCAGAATGAGCATAAATACTATGGTTTGCAGGGTTTCGTTCTTGTCCAGCACTAACCAGATCAGTTTAAAAATATTTATGGTGGACTTTAATCAACAGATCACTTCAGTCTGGACCCTAGTTAGTCATATTGGATGTATTAGTGTCAGGCTAGAACAAAAGCCTGCACATAGCTCTCCAGAAATTATTATTATTAATGATAAAGTTCTGTAATACATACTGGTTAAACACAGTAATGTATGTATTGCACAGTATGTCTGCATATGGATATACAGTGCATTCGAAAAGTATTCAGTCCCTTTAACTTTTTCTGCATTTTGTTACGTTACAGCCTTATTCTAAAATTGATTAAATTGTTTTGTTTTTCCCTCATCAAACTACATACAATACCACATAATGACAAAACAAAAACAGGTTTTTATAAATATTTGCAGATTTATTAAAAATTAAAAAACGGAGATATAACATTTACATAAGTATTCAGACACTTTATTCAGTACTTTGTTGAAGCACCTTTGGCAGCGTTTACAGCCTTGAGTCTTCGTGGGTATGACTCTACAAGCTTGGCACACCTGCATTTGGGAAGTTCCTCCCATTCTTCTCTGCAGATCCTCTCAAGCTCTGTCAGGATGGATGGGGAGCGTCGCTGAACAGCTATTTTCAGGTCTCTCCAGAGATGTTCAATCGGGTTCAAGTCCGGGCTCTGGCTGGGCCACTCAAGGACATTTACATTTACATTTAAGTCATTTAGCAGACGCTCTTATCCAGAGCGACTTACAAATTGGTGCATTCACCTTATGACATCCAGTGGAACAGTAGTGCATCTAAATCTTTTAAGGGGGGGGTGAGAGGGATTACTTTATCCTATCCTAGGTATTCCTTAAAGAGGTGGGGTTTCAGGTGTCTCCGGAAGGTGGTGATTGACTCCGCTGTCCTGGCGTCGTGAGGGAGTTTGTTCCACCATTGGGGGGCCAGAGCAGCGAACAGTTTTGACTGGGCTGAGCGGGAACTGTACTTCCTCAGTGGTAGGGAGGCGAGCAGGCCAGAGGTGGATGAACGCAGTGCCCTTGTTTGGGTGTAGGGCCTGATCAGAGCCTGGAGGTACTGAGGTGCCGTTCCCCTCACAGCTCCGTAGGCAAGCACCATGGTCTTGTAGCGGATGCGAGCTTCAACTGGAAGCCAGTGGAGAGAGCGGAGGAGCGGGGTGACGTGAGAGAACTTGGGAAGGTTGAACACCAGATGGGCTGCGGCGTTCTGGATGAGTTGTAGGGGTTTAATGGCACAGGCAGGGAGCCCAGCCAACAGCGAGTTGCAGTAATCCAGACGGGAGATGACAAGTGCCTGGATTAGGACCTGCGCCGCTTCCTGTGTGAGGCAGGGTCGTACTCTGCGGATGTTGTAGAGCATGAACCTACAGGAACGGGCCACCGCCTTGATGTTAGTTGAGAACGACAGGGTGTTGTCTAGGATCACGCCAAGGTTCTTAGCGCTCTGGGAGGAGGACACAATGGAATTGTCAACCGTGATGGCGAGATCATGGAACGGGCAGTCCTTCCCGGGAGGAAGAGCAGCTCCGTCTTGCCGAGGTTCAGCTTGAGGTGGTGATCCGTCATCCACACTGATATGTCTGCCAGACATGCAGAGATGCGATTCGCCACCTGGTCATCAGAAGGGGAAAGGAGAAGATTAATTGTGTGTCGTCTGCATAGCAATGATAGGAGAGACCATGTGAGGTTATGACAGAGCCAAGTGACTTGGTGTATAGCGAGAATAGGAGAGGGCCTAGAACAGAGCCCTGGGGGACACCAGTGGTGAGAGCACGTGGTGTGGAGACGGATTCTCGCCACGCCACCTGGTAGGAGCGACCTGTCAGGTAGGACGCAATCCAAGCGTGGGCCGCGCCGGAGATGCCCAACTCGGAGAGGGTGGAGAGGAGGATCTGATGGTTCACAGTATCGAAGGCAGCCGATAGGTCTAGAAGGATGAGAGCAGAGGAGAGAGAGTTAGCTTTAGCAGTGCGGAGCGCCTCCGTGATACAGAGAAGAGCAGTCTCAGTTGAATGACTAGTCTTGAAACCTGACTGATTTGGATCAAGAAGGTCATTCTGAGAGAGATAGCGGGAGAGCTGGCCAAGGACGGCACGTTCAAGAGTTTTGGAGAGAAAAGAAAGAAGGGATACTGGTCTGTAGTTGTTGACATCGGAGGGATCGAGTGTAGGTTTTTTCAGAAGGGGTGCAACTCTCGCTCTCTTGAAGACGGAAGGGACGTAGTCAGCGGTCAGGGATGAGTTGATGAGCGAGGTGAGGTAAGGGAGAAGGTCTCCGGAAATGGTCTGGAGAAGAGAGGAGGGGATAGGGTCAAGCGGGCAGGTTGTTGGGCGGCCGGCCGTCACAAGACGCGAGATTTCATCTGGAGAGAGAGGGGAGAAAGAGGTCAGAGCACAGGGTAGGATATTTAGAGACTTGTTCGAAGCCACTCCTGCGTTGTCTTGGCTGTGTTCCGAGGGTTGTGAGTTCTATTGGAAGGTGAACCTTCGACCCAGACTGAGGTCCTGCTCCACTCATCTTTCCCTCGATACTGACTAGTCTCCCAGTCCCTGCCGCTGAAATACATCCCCACAGCATGATGCTGCCACCACCTTGCTTCACCGTAGAGATGGTGCCAGGTTTCCTCCAGACATGACGCTTGGCATTCAGGCCAAAGAGTTCAATCTTGGTTTCATCAGACCAGAGAATCTTGTTTCTCATGGTCTGAGAGTTTTTAGGTGCCTTTTGGCAAACTCCAAGCGGGCTGTCATGCGTCTTTTACTGAGTGGCTTCCGTCTGGCAACTCTACCATAAAGACCTGATTGGTGGAGTGCTGCAAATATGGTTGTCCTTCTGGAATATTCTCCCATCTCCACAGAGGAACTCTGGAGCTCTGTCAAAGTGACCATCGGGTTCTTGGTCACCTCCCTGACCAAGGCCCTTCTCCCCCGATTGCTCAGTTTGGCCAGGTGGCCAGCTCAAGGAAGGCTCTTGGTGGTTCCAAACTTCTTTCATTTAAGACTAATGGAGGCCACTGTGCTTCTTGGGGACCTACAATGCTGCAGACATCTGTTACCCAGATCTCTGCCTAGACACAATCTTGTCTCGAAGCTCTACGGACAATACCTTCGACCTCATGGCTTGGTTTTTGCTCTGACATGCACTGTCAACTGTGGGACCTTATATAGACAGGTGTATGCCTTTCCGAATCATGTTCAATCAATTGAAATGACCACAGGTTGACTCCAATCAAGTTGTAGAAACGTCTCAAGGATGAATTTCGAGTCTCATAGCAAACGTGTCTGAATACTTATGTAAATAAGGTATTTTTGTTTTTTATTTATAATACATTTGCAAAAAAAATCTAAATAAACTGTTTTCGCCTTGTCAATATGGGGTATTGCGTGTAGATTATTTAGGGGAAAACATAATTTAATCCATTTTAGAATAAGGTTGTAATTGTGAATGTGAAAAAAGTCAAGGGGTCTGAATACTTTCCGAATGCACTGTATGGCATGCAGAATAGGAAGGAGACGAGAGAACAGTCATTTTGGGATTAATTATGCAATCTGGAGTTGAATGGTGGTTGAGGGGGAGGGGTAGAGGGGAAGGATGGAGGGAATTGAAGGGGGATTGGAAATTGAAGGGGGAGGAAAGGCAATAGCCTATAGCATTATATGTGTAAACATGCAAAGTAGGTAAGCACTTTTACTATTCACTATTCCATTTTAGTTCTATGTCCATGCATCTTTAGATAAAATAACCAAACAACTACAATACATAACTATAGATGTAACTACAGCACACCCATTGCTCTGACACATTGCTTAATCAGGCCTATTACGACATATTATGGTGGTCCCATTATTATCAGATGGCATAACATTTACAGCACAATGGGCAGACCTTCTGTAATGTACTAAGGAAACCAGTAGAGGATGCTCTAACTGTCTGTCATAATGCCAATGCAATACTGTTGAACATTCGTCTAACAAAAGTACTGACAAACACATAACAATGACTATTAAAGGTTGTGGTATAATGTCTTACAGATATGCCAGGAAAGGAGTATCCACTCCTTCAATGGCCAGTATTGTTTGATAAATTCACGTTGGGTAGGCCGTCATTGTAAATAAGAATTTGTTCTTATCTGACTTGCCTAGTTAAATAAAGGTTCAATAAAAATAAATAATAATAAAGATGGGGGGGGGGGGGACTAGTCCAATCCAGGGATGTCCCATGTCAAATAATGAATGTGAAAAGTGATTAAAATAATGTTTGGAAAGAATGAATAACTCATTATTATACTTTTCACCCATCTCTGTCTCTCTGGAGCTTGACCAGACAGCAGGTCACAGGTAAAGTATTGCACAAGCGCCAAGTGGCAACAACAAAACAAAAACATAGGCATGCTGAGTCATGATTCAAACCACTAATCATTGTACAGCAAGCTAACTAATAAGATGATTGCAAAAAGAAAACACAAATTGTCAACAGATTCTACAAACAACACCCTAAATAATTACTGTGGCCCCTGACTGTGACACCTGGCCCTTCCAATTTTGCAGATCTGAAATAATCAGATAGGTGCTATCAGTTTGGTAATATCTGCAACCATTCCAATGGTTTTACTGGAGCCCACTTCTTTGGAATCTGTAAAGTACACCAAATGGGAAGGAGGCAAGGGGTTGTTTTGGGGCACATTTTGCCCAAGGCTTTGCAAAATGTTGGGGTGGCAAGTAGCCTAGTGATTAGAGTGTTGAGCCAGTAACCAAAAGGTTGCTGGATTGAATCCCAGCGCTGACAAGGTAAAAGTCTCTCATTCTGCCCCTGATCAAGGCAGTTAACCCAGTGTTCCTAGGCAGTCATTGTAAATAAAAAACACACCTTCGTGCCAAATCAAAACAGTGGTCAATCAACAATATTGTCCAATGAAAGGGGTAGCATCAACGAACGCCTATCACTGACCCTATAATCATTGGCCAGTCAGCTGTCAATCATCTCGAACACCTCTCTTTAACTAAAGAAAATATGTGCGATGTCTCATTGGTCCACCGTATTGACGTAAAACACGAATGACACAAAACAATTGTCTCGTTTGCCTGTCAGTTCCTGTCAATCTCGCTGAACTTCCAATGAGAAGCCCCGTCTGGCTCATTATTCCTCCTTACTTATGGATGACGCACCAGTCACGTGTTGTTTGTGCTCCGCTCTGTAGAGATATGTAGAGAGGGAGAAGGGGACAGATTGCTAGCCAGCTAGCTTGGATTCTAACGATTATAGAAACGTTGCACAGGGGCGGCTTTATTTCATAAAACCCCATATTGGATACCTATTTTTCGCGAAGAGGCCTGGACCGGTCGTTTTTAACTTAACAATCTGACATTTTTGCTTTGATTGTAGCTAACCATCGCGCGGTGTAGCCACCACAATACAGCAGCGCCAGCCGGAGTCCGTCTCCTAAACAAGAATGGGGTCTAGGTCCACAGCACTGCTTAGGTAAAGTGACCTTTGGTTGTGTTCTATAAATGGCCAATTTGATGAATTACCAAGAAAACAAAGCCGCTATGTTGTTGGTGGAGACGCAACAGAGGGGCATCGGGACGACACCAACGGCTACGGCAGCCAACGGCTACACCTCAATTGGGGAACCCCCTTCCCCCTTATTGAATATCTGCGGTGGCAGTGGAGCTCGTTTTCATCAGCACATGCCGCCCTCCAACCACCACAGCCACCATCACTACCCCCAGAGCTCGCTGCCCAAAGAACAACGCCCGCTGTTGCACCACTATCCGGTGGCGACACAGCAACAGCAGCATACTCTCTCTGGTGAAAACATCCCAGGGTCCCCGGTAAGGAAAGCCTCGTTGTCGTCTTTGAACCTGGTACATGAGGACCCCTCTGCTAGCCACCACGCACTCGCTGCATCGGTGAACGCGGCGTCGGCTGCAATTCAATTGGCTGCGAATGCTAACGTTAGCGTCGCTACCTCAGGGGTCATGGACGACATTCGGAAGTGTGGCTACCTACGGAAACAGAAGCATGGACACAAGAGGTTTTTCGTTCTGAGGGTGGCGAGCCACCTAGGCCTCAGCCGGTTGGAGTACTATGACAGCGATAAAAAATTCCGCAGTAGCCTGCGGTCTTCAGCAGCAGCCCCGAAACGGGTGATCTATCTGTATCAGTGCTTCACCGTCAACAAAAGAGCGGATTCCAAGAACAAACACCTCATAGCCCTCTACACTAAGGATGAGTACTTTGCCATTGTGGCTGAAAACGAACAGGAGCAAGAGGACTGGTATGTAGCCCTGAGTGAACTAATGAGTGAGGGGAAAAAGGGGCATCTAGACTCTGACGAGTTGGATGATGGCTATGGTACAGTCACACCAGGTACGGTTTTCAAAGAGGTGTGGCAGGTGAATGTGAAACCCAAAGGTCTGGGTCAGACCAAGAACCTCACAGGTGTGTATCGTTTATGCCTCTCTTCTAAAACTATCCATCTGGTCAAACTAAACTCTGAGACACCGTATGTCAACCTCCAGCTAATGAACATCAGACGATGTGGACACTCAGAAAGCTTCTTCTTCATCGAGGTGGGTCGGTCATCCTCCATAGGACCAGGGGAGATATGGATGCAGGTAGATGACTCTGTCGTGGCTCAGAACATGCACGAGACCATCTTAGAGACCATGAAGGCTCTGAAGGCCTTCGCAGAGATCCGCCCTAGGAGTAAAAGCCAATCATCGGGCTCCAACCCCATGGCGTTCATCACCACCCGCCGTCACCTAGGCAACCTGCCGCCGAGCCAGACGGGTCTCCAGCGCCGCTCCCGGACTGAGTCGGCGGTCGGTACGCCACCATCGAGTAAGAGCTCCGGTGCCAGTGGCTACCGCTTCAGGACGTCAAGTGAAGGCGAAGGGACGATGAACCGGCCATTCCGGTCTGTTACCGGCAGCCTGATCCACCTGAACACCGCCCGGATACACCTAGGGCGCCAGGAGGGTGGGGGAGGGGCAGGGAACACTGGGGGAGGAGGGCGCTACGCCAGGGCGCTACCGGGCTCCAACTGCCACACCCGCTCCGCCTCGCTCCCCGTCTCCCACTTCTCCTCCACCACCTCCCCCGTTAGTGTGTCCAGCAGCAGCGGTCACGGCTCAGTCTCTGACACCCTCACCCGGCCCTCCAGCTCGTCCATATGCGGCTCCCCCTCTGACGGAGGCTTCAACTCCTCAGACGAGTACGGCTCAAGCCCCGGAGACTTTCGCTACTTCCGAGTCCGTAGCAACACACCCGATTCGCTGGGCAACACTCCACCAATCAGAGAAGAGAACTGCCTGAGTGACTACATGGCCATGGGCTGGCACCGCGAGGTGTTTGGAGCGGGCGGCGTGAGTAGCTCTGGCGGTGCCGAGGCCCCCCACCGGGACGAGAGCACGTCGACGGACGAAGACCGGTCTCTGAGGCGGCGGACACACTCGTTCACGCGGCCCGGGAGTCAGGGTGGTGTTGCCGGCGGTAGCAGCTGCGTGGCTGTGTACCAGAAGATGACCCAGACCACCTTCTCACAGGACGAGTTGGTGTCTGTGGAAGAGGCTCTGTCTCTGGGCCGCACCGGCAGCAGCAACCAACCTTCCTCCACATCGTCCTCCCTCCGCTCCGACTACAGCTCCTGCTCCGAGCACAGCCAGGGCAGACCCCTCTTTCCTCCTACCCCTCCTCCTCGGCCAAGGAGGACAGTGGCTATATGCCCATGTTGTGTGGGGTGACAGCCTCACCCCGTGACACCCCAGATTACATGCCTATGCAACCTAGCTCCCACTCTCATCCCCATCACCACTCTCTCTCACACCCTCCCCAGCCCTCCCACTCCCCCCAGGCCTCTAGCCCAGCCCTGGCCCCACGCTCGGCCCACCAGCTCCAACCCCACCAGCCTACGGACCCCCAGGGCTACATGATGATGCTACCAGGGGGACCAAGCTCCTCTTCTCCAGTCCAGGCCTCCCCAAGTCCCCACAGCAGTAGCAGTAACATGGGTCTGGGTGTCGGTAGTTCTGGTAGTATAGTGGAGCGGCCTGAGACTGGAGAGTATATGGACATGTCCTACAGCAGTGGAAGAGGAGGGAACGCGACAGGAGGACGGAAGCTCTCCAACGAGGGAGGATACTACACACTGAACAACCCTGAAGGTATCCCTAAATCATACAGTCCCTACTTCTCCCTGCCTCGCTCCTACAAGGCCCGTCGCCAGAGATGGTGAACAGAGAAAATGGGAGCATGAGGAATACGTGCCTATGAGCTCCCCAGCTAAACCCATCTACTCCCAGGTCACTGGTGTTACGACAAAGGGTTTCAGTAGTGGGGGGTCAGACACCCCTCACGCCCACCACCCCCCGCCCTACGGTGCCCACCACCAAGCAGCTCGAGGTGACCGACGAACGACTGCGGTTCGGCCCAACCGCCTTCCCTTGGGCCGCCACAGCTTCCATGGGTCGCTGAGGGTTAGTGAGCCAGCTGCTGCCGAGGGACCCTCCAGCCCCGGTGAGTACATCAACATCGAGTTTGGGGATCCCTACGGACCCCCCACATCCTGCCCTCTCTCTGACCAGTACGTCTCACCCTCGATGGGCTCCGCCGAGCAGCGTCACTCCCCTCCCCAGAACCAGGACTATATGAGTGTAGAGGTTGGAGGTGGGCGTGATGATGGTTGCCGCCTGACTAAGAACCAGTCACCCAGACCCTCTCTGGTGGCCCCATGGAACCCACCCAGCTACATTCGACCGCCGACCGCCAATTCCTCCCTGAGTGGAGCTCCTGGCTCTTCTGGAGCTCACTGGCGGAAACAGATGGGAACAGATGACTACACAGATATGACCTTTAACCTTAGCAAGGATGAGGGGTCGCGGGGGTCACAGAGTAGCCCCACAGCTATGCTGCAGCACCTGTGTGTGATGGAGGGCCGGTACCCCCCTACCTTACTCCCCCACACCATCAGCCCTCCCTCATCCTTCAGCCCCCAGCCTGAGCCCCCCAAAGTGGTACGTGCTGACCCCCAGGGGCGACGCAGACACAGCTCTGAAACCTTCTCCTCCGCCCCCGGAGGAGGCAGAACCACAAGCTCCAGCACCGGCACTAATCCCCCCTCGGGCTCAGCCAATCCCTCGGCCATCAACGGAACTCTCCTGGCCGAGGGCTCCAAGTGGGCCAGCTCTGGCTCCTTTGACAGCGTGTGGATGTGTGTGGAGGGGATAGGGGTAGATTTGGCCGCTTTTCCTGCCCAGCCAGGGCCCTCTGATCTGGGCATGGACTCAGCCTCCTCTGGGGGCCCTCCTGGAGGACATATGTGCAGAAATGTGTCTGTGGGATATCAGAACGGCCTCAACTACATTGCCCTGGAGCTGAGAGAGGACCAGGAATCTAACACACTCCCCATACCACAGCAGCAGCAGGGGGGAACCGGGCTGACCCCCAATGCCCCCTCAGCTGGTAATGTGACTGTGCCGGTAGCGGAGAACAACGGCGCCTATGCCAGTATAGACTTCACCAAGTCAGACGGGATGACTGCCACGTTCACGGGTGAGTGACGGAGAGCGTGTTTTTGTGGGGGATGAGTGGGGTTTGTATGTTTGGGGGGGTCTATATTAGCCTAATGCTCATAAGTGTGTGTGTAGCCCTCCAGTTGTCTGTTGGCATGCAGGGAGGCATGCTTGCCCTGCAATGTAAAAGGTGATAATGAGGAGAGGGATTCTCCCCTACTGTACTCAACTAGTGATTGGGGGGTAATCGATAGTTGCATATTGGGAAATAATTTGATGATATATCGTCTCGTTTTGACTATCGCAATGTTATTTTTTTCACTAGTTGGCTGTACCTGCACCAACACTCCAGTATCTTTACTTAATAGCTTGTTCTCCATCTTCCTTTTGAAATAGAGAGCCTATTTTGTTTTCAGCACTCTTGTTTATTTCCATGACTGATCAAAACACATTTTCTCATGCTCTCTTTTCCAACTGCAGCAGACATATAATGAGCAATATATGTTTGCAACATAGAATCACAGTATTGGACCGCAGTAGATATAGAATCGTGAGAATGGCAATGCATATTGTGTCGGCACCAAAGCATCGTGATAATATCGTGTTGCGAGGTCCCTGGCAATTCCCAGCCCTATACTCTGCCCACACTTTTTAAAAAAAAGTTTTTTAATGAATCCGCAGCATTCCTGTATAATGCTGTAGGTGCATCAGTCATGAGTTCAAATGTAACGCCTTGGATGATTTTAAGGTTGCTTCGTAAATTCACTCTAGAGTGTCAGAGGGTGCTCGGAGCGTTTTATAAATTCAAAGGTTGTCAATTGTCCCTTCCTAAATTCAGTGTTTCACTCTGAGCGTTCAGAATGCACACTAGACGCTCTGCAGACCTGCAAACCTGCACACATTTTGCGTACCATGCACGCAATTTGAGTTCAAAGTACGCTGGCATGAAAAACGAATGTAAAATATGCAAAAATAGACTTTTAGTTGGCACATTGGTTTTTGACTCAACCGTCTGAAGTTGGGGCTAGGAGGAAAAAATTAAACGCAATCAATTTTACAACTGGTGTAGAACTTAACTGGCATACATAGGCGGTGTGTGAATTTGGAGAAGATAATTTTCCATGGAATTCTAAGCAAATCTTGTCTGCTAAATGAACTGCTGCTAAATTAACACAGCCAATATGGCATAGCCAGATCCGGGCCTAACATAAGGACAACCCGGAGTATGCTATTCTGTTCTTCTGAAATAGACTAAATATTTTTTATATTTCTTTAGACCTGTCTAAAATGAATAATGGATTTATTGTGATGGTGTTGGCAATATTATACGGATTTATTGGACTTTTTTCAAATGTAGATGTTCCAAAGGTCGGAGTCGGTTGAGACTGGCAGTTATTTGCTTGACCGTCACCAGCTGACAACATTTTGTTGCCCTAGGTGTACCGTATTTTAATATATACCGGTATTGATGCACGGACCGGTTTGGGTTTTTACTTTACCTTCTATAACACTATTTAAATGTTTGGTTTTCTAAATGTGATACGCCTTGCATAAAGTCAATTGTTATAGTTTACGCTGCTACTTCAGTCATCTCTCTCTATGCCACTTTCCACAGACCTAGCCCCGCCCCCTGTCACTCGAGGAGCACGTTTGTTGTTGCTCGACCACGAGACACTTGCATTCAGTCTGCGTGGTTAATGCAGCACAAGCAACAATGTTGATGACTGCGATGCTGTTTCCACTTTGCTTCTTAATATAAATCCACAAGCATTCTATAATTACACTATTAGTTTGTGTTTCTTACATCTGCAAACAGCTAGTTTGCCTTAGCAAGTTGTGGCTAAGTTGTGTTAACCGCTAATGTTAATCGCTAGCTAGCTAATAAAAGTACTGAGTCAGTGCAAAGGTAGCTAGCTATACAAGCCTGATACAAGTGATGGCTTGGCCTAAATCAGCATGTTTTTACAACCTTCTAAATCAGAGGAATATGTCGAAGCATGACTGTTAGCTACATGAAGTAACTAAGAGAATATTTAATGTAGCCAAAGATTATAGGGTGCCCTAGGAAATGATGACCAACTCTTTGATTCCTAACCTGTCACAATAACTCCTCCCTGGCATTTTCATTCGTTGCCATGTCAAACAACACTGTATTCAATGTGCCCCCTATTATCTTACGGTTCACGCAAGTGTTTTGATGCAAATCGCAATTGCAACACTTGGTTAAAAAGAAGAATCTTTCTCTCCCCCATATCTTACAGCCCTATGTGGCAGTGTGAAAATGATCTCAAACGCGTGCAGGAAATGCATATTTTTGTGTGGGCCATAAAACATGAGCAATGGATAATATACCGGTTGAAGTCTGTCCTTTTGGTCTGTTGAGTTCAAATTTGCGATTTTTGGATACAAAACTGCCGTGTCTTGAGACGCAGAGTATGTGAACTGATGATCTCTGCATGTGTGGTTCCCACCGTGAAGCATGGAGGTGTGATGATGGTGCTTTGCTGGTGACACTGTCTGTGATTTATAATTCAAGGCGCACTTAACCTGCATGGCTACCACAGCGATACACCATCCCATCTGTTTTTAATTTTCCTTTATTTAACTATGCAAGTCAGTTCAGAACATTTCTTATTTACAATGACGGCCTAGGAACAGTGGGTTAACTGCCTGGTTCAGGGGCAGAACGACAGATTTTTTACCTTGTCAGCTCAGGGATTCGATCTAGCAACCCTTCGGTTACTGGCCCAATGCTCTAGCCACTAGGCTACCTGCCACCCCTTGCGCCTAGTGCCACTATCATTTGTTTTTCAACATATAAGGACTTCCAGGCTGTGTAAGAGCTATTTGACCAAGAAGGAGAGTGATGGAGTGCTGCATCAGATGACCTGGCCTCCACAATCACCCAACCTCAACCCAATTGAGATGGTTTGGGATGTGAAGAAAAAGCAGCCAACAAGTGCTCAGCATTTGTGGGAACACCTTCAAGGCGGCAGGTAGCCTAGTGGTTAGAGCGTTGGGCCAGTAACCGAAATGTTGCTAGATCAAGTCCCCGAGCTGACAATCTGCCGTTCTGCCCCAGAACAAGGCAGATAACCCACTGTTCCTAGGCTGTAAATAAGAATTTGTTCTTAACTGACTTGCCTAGTTAAATAAAAGACATGGAAAAGCATTCCAGGTGAAGATTGTTGTAAGAATGCCAAGAGTATGCAAGGCTGTTATCATGGCAAAGGGTGGCTACTTTAAAGAACTAAACTTCTTTTTTTTGGTTAGTACATGATTCCATGTTATTTCATATTTTTGATGTCTTCATTTTTTTTATTCTACAATATAGTAAAAATAAAAACCTTTGAGTAGGAGTCAACATTTGACTGGTACTGTATGTGTTGCCACTCTAGGGGTCGCGCACTACTTATAAAGCACATTTTACCATTTTATAATTGTAAAACTTAAAATACCATCCGAAATTGGAAAAATACTGGGATATACAGTATTTTGGCCATATCGCCTTAACCCAGTAATCCCCAAATAAAGTTAAGACAGTTTACATTTTCACTAGACTATTGACATAAAGACACCTAATAATCAATACCCCTACATTTTAACCTAGAAAGAATGTGAGGGTGTTATTGAGACGACTAACTCAATTTCATCTAGGATTCAACACAAGACTTCTGTGTTGTCTACATTGTTTGATATAATTTAAGACTGTTTCAGGAAATGGCATTCAAAAATGCAAAATGCTCCAACTTCCTGAGGGGGAAGTTGACTGACCCAACCTTAGGCCTACATCAGCACCGCCTAGTCAGAAAATCCTAGGGAGATCCCTGATTGTACATTTTAAATATTTCTAGTTAGCTAAGGAAGAGCACCAAGTACTCGTAACAGTCTATTGCCTCAGCAGGAATGGTAGGCTGTCTTCAAACAAGATCATTATTAGGCTAAAAAAGGTGCATTTGCTTATGATTAGAGCAGTGTGGGTGTCACACGTGCCACCGTAGTGGCTGGGTGTGCCACCGCCACGCTGAAGTGGTACTCGTAACAATTCAGGTCTGACTCTGGCTGAGGAGTAGGGTTGATCTGAACGTTCTGACCTCACAACGGTGGTCAAGCACCCAAGCCAACTGGCTGAAGTTGGCTATCTTACTAGCTAGCTATTTCCAGACACAAATGAGAGAACACCTCTCTGAACATATGACTCGCCCTAGCAGAGCTGGTAGAGCTGCTAGTGTTTTCATGTTACCAAGAGGGTTAGTGATGAACTGTTAATGGCAACAATTTAATTGTTTATTTTTGTCTGTCTACTTACACCTAGCATTCCTTAATTATTCTGATGTTTTATGATTTCTTCTTGGAAATGTACTTAATCTAACTGCACTGTCCAATATACAGTAGCTATTAGTGAACAAATGCCATGCTATTGTTTGAGAGTGCACAGTTATGATCTTGAAAATGTATCAATAAACCAATTCTGCACATTTGGGCAGTCTTGATACATTTTGAACAGTAATGCAATGGTTCATTGGATCAGTCAAAAACTTTGCAAATTGCTGCCATCTAGTGGCCAAAATCTAAATTGCGCCTAGACTCCGTAGTCATATAATGGCCTTACTTGTGCATTTCAAAGACTATGTACCAACATTTTTATTTTTGAAATAATGCATATCCTTGCTTCAGGTCCTGAGCTACAGGCAGTATGATTTGGGTATGTCATTTTAGGGAGGGGGGGGGGGGGCGGTGGGGCGTACGATCCTTAAGAGGTTTTAACTTTAGGACAGCTAAACCCTTGTCTTGTGATGAATGGATACTTTTGTAACCACGAACTGTCCCTTGCCATACCCCCGTCGGCAGAGACTGACTCGGCCATCCTCTCTTTGGTCTCGAGTCTCCTCAACCTTTTCCTGGCTGCTATTTCCTCCACCATCACTACAAGCACTTGTTTGCTGAAGCTGTTATTGTGCTTTCCTTGGTTATCCATTTTTGATATAGCTAGTCTGATGGCTATAATGTGTGAAAAATAACATTTGTTTTTGTGTATAAATGGTTTGCGAGCCACCAAAAAAATATATATATTCTCGAGACATAAAGCAGATACTTCAAATGTATTACATTTATTTATCAACACTTTATTATAGTGGGCCAAATCCTACCATCCCTGTCACAGGCTTAATTATGGTTTCAAGCACGTCACTAATGTCAATTAGGAGATATTTACAAAGTTTTTAGGAAAGGTATTTACGAAGTTCCTAAGAACATTTTGAGGAATTGCACTTGTGAACTTGTATTTTTTCCCCTTAAACTTCTTACGTTTTTTTTGTAAGTAGTGTTTTGTGAATCCGGCCCCAGAACTTAATTTGTTTCTACAACATATCCTATGAGCAATCTAATGAAACAAACAAATCCTAGACAATGAGCAATTTCATCCGGGGTGATTGGTGCTTGATAGTTTGACTCAATGGGTTCATACAACCACAGGCTGACTCATATGTTAACTGTTGAGCTGGGGCTGAAATGGACAAAGAGATATATACGTTCGTTGACCCTGAGCCTGGCCAGTGTGCCAAAGTGGGTCAAACAGTACCAAGGTAATCTGGAGAAACCTTGACCTGCAGGGTGTGTGTGTGTGTGTGTGTTCACGTGTGGTGAGTGTGTGTTGCATTGACCCCTTTCTGCACCCCTTAGTGATGTCATGCTCCCATAGGAGAATCAATACTGTTTGTGGGTATGCATGTTTTTGGTTTTCCATAGGGAAAAAACACCTTTCTGACGAAGGGTGTGTTCACTGAAGTGTTTCCGCTGTTGTGTGCCTGAGTCATGCGGATGGTCTTTGATGTGCTCTAATTGGCCCAGCGTGTCTCAGCAGCCTGGCAAGAGGCACAGGAAACGCATCATCACACAGGAATGCACTTCCTGTGGTCTGCCCTGAGCAGCCAGGCACACCTGAGTCTCTTTCAGTACCCTTTCCATTTCTTCCTCCATGAGAAAATTTTGGAAATGGAGTGAGACAAGGAAGTTAGTGGGCTACTAGGTCCTGTTCATTAGGGCACGCCGAAGTGAAACCTTTTGAAATGGGAATATGGGCAGAATGTAGGCTACTATTCAAAGTTGTCTGATAACAGCGCAGACTTTCCTTCTCGTTTTGCTATGTGTGGCATACTGAACACGACCCTGGCTTCAGAGTGAGAGTATATGGAGGGTTTGTGTGTGTGTGTGGAGCATGGTTGAACGAGCGTACCGTGTTGTGCTTGCTGCTGCCCTTTCCTATCCCTGTGACATCCATAGGTAAGGCTCCAGAGTGTGAAAGTGTGAGTGTAGCCTACTGGTTGTCTGGAGCATGGAGTTATTTGGAGCTTGCTTATGGTCCTGTTGAGTACAGAGTAGCGAGTTTTAGCTAGCTGGCTACTGTTTTAGCTTAGAGTAGAGAGGTTAGAGGGCGTTAGCTAGCTGCTGCCCATTCCTATCCCACATCCATAGGTCCCCTTCAGAGTGTGACTGAGTATACTGGTAGTATGGGGCTGAGTTCAGTTTCCTACAGCGGTGTATCAGCTAGCTGCTGTTGAGTGTTCACTTGCTGCCCTTTCCAATACCACCTCATCTATATTTACTGCTTTATTTTCAGACTGACAATTATTTATGAGCCGGGCCTAGCAGTAAGCATGTATAAGCTGCGTCCCCAAATGGCACCCTATTCCCTATGTAGTGCACTACAGAATGTACACTGGCCCTAAAGCAGGACACTACCCAGGCACAGGCAACTGGATCCCTGTGTGTGTATGTGTGTCGAAGAACCTGAACTTGCTTTCAAACACTCTGACGTAAATACATACAGATGTTAATGTAATCACAAGATGTTCGGTCAAATCAATGTTTTAGTAGGCTATATACCGGTCTCATTAATTGCAGGTTGATGTTTATTGGGAGGAGCGCATTAATTGCCCTATCGCTGTATAATAAGTTGCTCTGTAGTAAGTTGCTATGAATGACGATATAAGTCTGGGTCGTTTAATCTCAAAAAGCACGATTTGATTTCAACACATTGTGTAACCACAGCATTCAAACGAGGCTGCAATAAAAACGAAAGGGAATGGTAGTGATTGTGTAGCATTAAAATGCTTGAATATGTTTCTATTCAAGCGTTGCTTGACATGGTAATGGACTAATAGTGTTTGAGAAAAGATGAAAAACCGGACCCCTCTGACACTGTACGTTACATCGTGTGTGTACTTACTACCGTTCAAAAGTTTGGTCACTTAGAAATGTCCTTGTTTTTGAAAGAAAAGCACGTATTTTTTTCAATTAAAATAACATCAAAATGATCCGAAATACAGTGTAGACATTGTTAATGTTGTAAATTAATATTGTAGCTGGAAACTGCTGACGCACAAATTAGTTTTTCTTTCAAAAACAAGGACATTTATAAGTGACCCCAAACTATTGAAAGCTAGTGTATGTCCAGTGGAAACATCACAAAATACATTTCTTTCCCTTGTGCAACAACATTCGCCTGTCCTGCACCCAGGGCCTGGGCAACTCTGGGCCCAGAATAGGCTAGTTGATACAATGTTGCAAGTTTGTTAGACAGGTACTGGATGGCTCTAGTTGATTGTATCAAATGAATGTTAAACTTCACTAGTGAACTCAAGACTTATAGAAAGGGAGCCGAACAGGCTCAGTAGAGATTAATTTGTTTCCAAGAACCAGAATTCATAATTATATTTTCTGTTTGACGGTTTTATGTAGGCCATTTTTACTTAGTTGGCATTGGAAGTTCTAGGCCAACGGCTGCATTGGCCATCTGAGTTCCGTGCGCTAACTGAGGTATTTTAGCCGCCAATGATCACAGTAGGCTTGTCACGATACCAAGATGTTACAAGTGATACCAGGCCAAGTATCACGATACCACGGTGCCCCCCAAACAAAACAGTGGCCTAGAGTACGGTTCGCCTCGTCCCCCAGACGCTTTTTCATGTTTGCTAAACGTTCTCCAAAAACCTGCCACTGAAATTCGCACTTCTACTTAATACAACACATTTGATTTTAACTTCACACTGTTTAGTGTATATAATACTGCATGAAATAGCAAAGGCCTACCTGTGATTTGGCTGGAGGAATGGGAGGAAAGAATATAGTGCTTTTGGAAAGTATTCAGACCCCTTCCATTTTTCGTGACGTTACAGCCTTATTCTAAAATGGATTAAATAAAAAAATATCCTCAGCAATCTACACACAATATCCCATAATGACAAAACATTTTTGCGAATGTATTAAAAATAAAAAGACAAAATACCTTATTTACATAAGTATTCAGACCCTTTGCTATGAGACTCGAAATTGAGCTCAGGTGTGCCAAGCTTGTGGCATAATACCCACGAAGACTCAAGGCTATAATCGCTGCCAAAGGTGCTTCAACAAAGTACTGAGTAAAGGGTCTGAATAAATTAAACTCAAGACCAGGGTTTCCGTTAACTGCAAATTGCCAGCTTTTGCCCCCCCCCCCCAAAAAAAAACTACGGTAGGCATGCAATCGGCACATCACCCACCACTTTACAATGTGAGCTGGAGGCCGTATGCATTTTGAGAACATAATTAATTGTTTGAAACCTGAATATTTTACTGCATATGAGTCATGTCTTGCCTTGCTTGAAAATCCGACAATAGGAAGGTGGAGGCAATTATTTTAGGAAGACTTCATCAGCAGCTTTTGAGTTTCAAGTTTGGGGAAGTATACAAATTATCATACAATTTCTACCGATCTGCGTGTCAATTATAATGTTCATATGTGCATTTTCCTGGTAGTTTGATTTCATTAATAGTTTCTGTTGCCAGCTCAATGCCAGAGTGAAAACGTGACAGGCATGCTTGCAGTTTAACAGCGAAGAAAACAACTCTAGCCTAAACTGTTAGACGAAATATGACCCATATTACCGGAAATGCCTTTTTTCTTTATCGGGTTTCGCACACATTTTATATAATTTCACAAACTATGTCACGGGCCATTTTAAACTAATCCCGGGTCACTAGTTATTGGTTTCATAACAAATAATGTTGTTCAGTCATGTTGCCTCGCTAGCTAACAACCTGGTAGCTTGACAGTAAGTTTAGGCAAATGTGATTAGCACAGCTATTTTTCAGGTCACTCCAGAGATGTTTGATCGGGTTAAAGTCTGAGCACTGGCTGGGCCACTCAAGGACATTCAGAGACTTGTCCCGAAGCCACTCCTGCGTTGTCTTGGCTGTGTGGTAAGTGTTGTTGTCCTGTTGGAAGGTGAAAATAGCTGTGCAACCCACGCTGACCTCAGACGAAGGCATGCGGCCTGCTAATTATCTATAGGCTATGTTTCAACTTGTCAATTTCAAATTACACCGACAAAAATATAAACGGAACATGTGAAGTTTTGGTCCCATGTTTGTTGAGCTGAAATAAAAGATCCCAGAAATGTTATGCACAAAAAGCTAATTTCTCTTAAGATTTTGTACAGAAATTTTTCTACATCCCTGTTCGTGAGCATTTTTGCTTTAAGATAATCCATCCACTTGACAGGTGTGGCATATCAAGACAACGATTAAACAGCATGCTAATTACACAGGTGCACCTTGTGCTGGGGACAATAAAAGGCCACTTTAAAATGTGCAGTTGTCGCACAACACAATGTCACAGATGACTCAAGTTGTGGGAGTGTGCAATTGGCATGCTGACCTGCAGGAATGTCCACCAGAGCTGTTGCCAGAGAATTGATTGTCAATTTCTCTACCATAAGCTGCCTCCAACGTCGTTTTAGATCATTTGGAAGTGCATCCAACCGGGATCACGACCGCATACCACGTGTATGGAGTTGTGTGGGCGAGTGATTTGCTGATGTCAACGTTGTGAACAGAATGCCATGTGGTGGGGTTATGGTATGGGCAGGCATTAACTATGGACAACGAACACAATTGCATTTTGTCAATGGTAATTTTGAATGCCCAGAGATACAGTGATGAGATCCTGAGGCCCATTGTTGTGCCGTTCATCCGCCACCATCACCTCATGTTTCAGCATGCTAATGCACGGCTCCATGTCGCAAGGATCTGTACACAATTCCAGGAAGCTAAAAATGTCCCAGTTCTTCTATGTCCTGCATACTCACCAGACATGCCATCCATTGAGCATGTTTGGGGTGTTCTGAATCGACGTGTACGGCAGTACGTTCCAATTCCCGCCAATATCCAGCAACTTTGCGCAGCCATTGACTAGTGAACAACATTCTACAGGCCACAATCAACAGCCTGATTAACTCTGTGAAGATGTTTGAAGTTCTATTTTTGAACATCAGGTTTGAATTGGTGTGCCTAGTTAATTAATAGAAGTATCCCCTTTTACTGCTGCGGACATTTTTTACGTTTGCGGCATTACTGAGCAGCCCAAGCGCACAAACTTTTTTCTCCCTGGCACATTTCCCCAGGTGGCCCACGCATTGACTTCACTACTACTACTAATAATTTTCATTCCTATCACAGTGCCTTATTACGTTATCATTACAGTTTCTGCATAACATGTTTGTTGATTTAAAAAAAAACTGATTTATGATGAGTTAATGCTAAGCTAATTGCCATGTTTGTTGACATCATACAATGCATTCTGGTTGTCATGTAAACGTCTGTCAGACCAAAGATATTATAACAAAACGAGGTGAAGGGATGATTCACTCGTCTTTCGGGTAAACTTCCAGGAATGATGGTAGATGACATACCCCCTTCAATATACATACTGCAAACAGACCCAACTCTTGTAACTGTTAATCTTTGGTTGATGAGAAAAGAAAAAAAAACATGGCTGCTCGCACAAACTACCTATCGTCGGATTACTTTTGATTTTTAGAAAGTGTTTTACTAAATTCTATCACTGGTGAGGTCACCCGTGTTGTGATGAATTGTAAATAGTCATTTCTAATTCATATTATGGTTTGTCAGCTGAGAGTTCGTTACGACCAATGTAGCCTACATCTCCCGGGAGGATGAGAATTGGTATGCTGTCGCTACTTCTATGGATGTCTTAGCATTGCATCCAAAAAATAAACTGCTCACGTTGAGGACAGCTTTGTAAAGAATGTGTTTGTGAAAAAATGTGTCCAGGTCTGCGTCAAACGTAACTGGACGTTCTAATCACCGGTTTGCGCACACGTCGCAGGGATCACTGTAGAATGATCCCACCCGTGTGTTCGTACGTGTCAAAGGGTTAATCACCGTTACATTATTTCACTGCACGTATTATTTACTGTTCACAACCTGCTACACTTGTGCGGAAACAAATGTAGCTTTTTAAAAATATTTTGTTTTGAGCAAGGTTTGTCTGGTTTCTCTGTTCTGTTGATGTTAATGGAGCGTGCCGGCATGCCTGAGCATTTAAATTTTTTATACATCCATTGTGAATGATAATAGTTCCTCGCAGTAGGCCTATTTAGAAAAATCTTTACAACAATCTCTCTCCTGATAATCACCAAGCCTCTGTGTGAAATAACTACTATTTTCCTTTGGGCACAAATAGTTGTCTGATAGCCCAGAATAGGCTAGACCCAGTTGTTTGATTTGAAACATTGTTGCAATAGCTCAACCTCCGTTCTATCTGTCTTGACAGGCTCAGTATAGAGATGAATGCGATTTGAAAGTACTGGATCTTATCATTTTTTACTTTTTCGGTTTTATGTATTTTTACTTAGGCTATAACTTTTATTGTCAACTATGGGCCAATGCAGCAGTAGGCCTATCTCTAGTTCCATGCACTCATTTCTTTAGCCGCCAATAGATCACGTGTATCAATGTGTCCATATGGCAGAGGCTGGTGCTCTCGCATTTAGTTAAATTGAAACTTTTAGATTTATCATTTGAATTCAGAATTTTGTAATAACCACGTGACTGATTTTGAAAATAAACTTTTTATTATTGAGATGAAACTGTTCCACGAAAATGAGCATATGGCAATCGTAACTGGCACACAGATCGGTAGAAATTGAATTGAAAAATAATTGCCTCCGCGTTTCTATGGTCAGATTTTGCCTGTAGGCTACTTTGAAGCAAGGTAAGACATGCCTCATAATATGAAGTAAAACATTGAGGTTTCAAACGATGAAGTAGGTTTTAAAATAGCAAACTGGCTCACATTGTAAAGAGGCTGCACTGATAGCCTACGGTTGCCTGCACTTGACTGGTGAATGGGAGGCGTGCTTCAAATATCAGTTGAGATATAAAAAATAGTTTTTAAACATGCACCAAACCTGTTAACATTTTAGAATTGTTGCGCGCAATGAATGGGCTTATAAAAACACATGTTTTACTCCAGCAGAGGATGCTGTGCGTGTGTGATAGTCGTTATTTATCCAATAAATAACATAAATACAGATGCCAATTTAATTCCACTAAATTATGCAAATGAACCTAATATATACTGATAAACGTGACTGTCAAATGTATTTATAATGACTGCTATTTTAATCAATTCATAAAAAGTGTTATTTTACAAAAATGTTATGCTGGTCAATTTGGCAGGCTTTAAAATATAAAAATAAATTAACCAGCTGTAATTGCCGGCTTTTGGCCAACGGAAACCCGTGTGTGTGCTGTGCTAAGTGTTTTCTCTGGGACGTTAGATGACTGACTAATAGGCCTTGCTGGAAAGTAAACGTTCCCTCCTATCCACTTAGGAGGAGGATGTGAGGTGACTAATATGAATATGGTTGAGTAATCATGTGCCTTGAGTGTAAAAATCCCCCTCAACGCCAAAACTTAGTGCTGTTTGTATGACCATAGAAGGACAGTAGAAGTTGGCTAATGCTGTTCGTAAGATCGTAGTGTGCTCACTGCGCACATATTTGTTCACTATAATTTAATTGTTCAGTGTCTCTAGTATTGCTGCACCGTATACTGAAACTTCAGTACTTTTTTGATACTAGAACATGGAACAGTTTTGTACTGGAATTTGTTACTTTTGGTACTTCTGTCAAATTTGTCTCACGTCATACAGATTGAGAGGATCCAGTCTGTCTAGTAATTTGTCTGATTCTCCTCAAGGGGACACTAGAAAGCGAGCCAGGCTACTTGCGCATGCAGTTCACACAAAGCAAGCCACTTTTGAGAGGAAAGCGAGAGGGGAGAGTGCTTCTAACGAAAACATCATACCTCCACAAAAGTAGCTCCAGAAGCAAACTATGGGAATGCTTTGCTTACAGAGCAGATGAGGGCCAGCCCACCAAAACAACTAAGAATAATGTGTTCCAAAACCATGCAGTGCAAGGGTATAGTTGCAAAATTACATTTAAAAACTATTTTACACACATTTGCATTGTAACGTTATTCTACTAGCAACTAAATTCAAATGATTTGAGTGACAATGACATTACAACCTGAAAGTAATGTGAAATGTACTCGTAACTTAGCAATGACAGCAATATATTTAGACTAAAGTTACTTCGTGTTTGGCTGGGCTTGTTTGCAGTAGCCAGCTGGCAACCCTGGGTGAAGCATTGCACCCTGGGAATCATAGTAGGCTGTGTAAAATTCATTGTATATTTATGGTGTAGACTATTACAAAGTATAAGCTTCAGAAATTAGTGTTTTTTTGTTAACTATTCATTTAATACAGTAATTGATTTAGCTATAATGAGTCATAAGTCCAATGGATGTAATTTGACCCAATATATGGCCATAGATGAGAAATTTACTTTTCTACTATGGTGGATAGTAGATTGACGTAGGCTAGTGAATTTGCGGTCTGTTACTTGTCTTGTAACCGAGTACGCAATGGCATTCCACACTGCCCTTTCCCACGTGGACAAAAGGAATACCTATGTGAGAATGCTGTTCATTGACTACAGCTCAGCGTTCAACACCATAGTGCCCACAAAGCTCATCACTAAGCGAAGGACCCTGGAACTAAACGCATCCCTCTGCAACTGGATCCTGGACTTCCTGACGGGCCGCCCCAGGTGGTAAGGGTAGGCAACAACACGTGCCACGCTGATCCTCAACACGGGGGCCCCTTAGGTGCGTGCTTAGTCCCCTCCTGTACTCCTTGTTCACCCACGACTGCTTGGCCAAGCATGACTCCAACACCATTAAGTTTGCTGACGACACAAGTGGTTGGCCTGATCAGCGACGAGACAGCCTAAGGGGGGGGGGGAGGTGAGAGACCTGGCCGTGTGGTGCCAGGACAACCACCTCTCCCTCAATGTGAGCAAGACAAAAGAGATGATTGTGGACTCCAGGAAAAGGAGTGCCGAACAGACCCCTATTAACATCGATGGGGCTGTAGTGGAATGTGTTTAGTTTTTCAAGTTCCTTGGTATCCACATCACCAACAAGCTATCATGTTCCAAATACACCAACACAGTCGTGAAGAGGGCACGTTAACATATTTTCCCCCTCAGGAGACTGAAAAGATTTGGCATGTGTCACCAGAGCCTCAAAGTTCTACAGCTACACTATCAAGAGGATCCTGACGGTTGCATCACCGCCTGGTATGGCAACTGCTCGGCATCTGACTAAGGCACTACAGAGGGTAGTGCGTACGGGCTAATACTTCACTGGTGCCAAGCTTCCTCCCATCCAGGACCTAAACTCAGCAAAAAAAGAAACGTCCTCTCACTGTCAACTGTGTTTCTTTCAGCAAACTTAACATGTAAATATTTGTATGAACATAAGGTTCAACAACTGAGACATAAACTGAACAAGTTCCACAGACGTGTGACTAACAGTAATTGAATGTGTCCCTGAACAAAGGGGGGAGTCAAAATCAAAAGTAACAGTCAGTAGCTGGTGTGGCCACCAGCTGCATTAAGTACTGCAGTGGTGGTTCTCCTCATGGACTGCACCCGATTTGCCAGTTCTTGCTGTGAGATGTTACCCCACTCTTCCACCAAGGCACCTGCATGTTCCCAGACATTTCTGGGGGGAATGGCCCTAGCCCTCACCCTCCGATCCAACAGGTCCCAGACTTGCTCAATGGGATTGAGATCCGGGCTCTTCGCTGGCCATGGCAGAACACTGACGTTTCCTTGCAGGAAATCACGCACAGAACAAGCAGTATGGCTGGTGGCATTGTCATGCTGGAGGGTCATGTCAGGATGAGCCTGCAGGAAGGGTACCACATGAGGAGGGAGGATGTCTTCCCTGTATTGCGCAGGGGGGGTGACGACAAGCTCATTCCGATGATGCTGTGACACAACGCCCCAGACCATGACAGACCCCCCCCCCCCATGTTTTTACACTGCTGTTTATTATCTATGCATAGTCACTTTTCCCCAACCCAATGTACAAACTACCATGACTAACTGGTACCCACGCACATTAACTCTGTACTGGGACCATATATAGCCTCGATACTGTTATGTCATTTTATTTTTTACATGTTTTATATTACTTTATTTAGTAAATATTTTCTTAATCAACAAGGCAGTTCAAGAAATGGAGTTAAGGGCTTGTAAGTAAGCATTTCACGGTAAGGTCTACCTACACCGGTTGTATTCTTCAAATGTGACAAATACAATTTTGTGAAATTTCACTTGCATGTTCTGTTCCTTTGAATTACCATAATCGAAATGTGATTTCTGTCATTCTGAGCACCGTTGCCGGACACCCTAATCAGGTTACACACCCACTGAATATGGGTCTGGTAAATTTCTCAAATGTACAGGTAACTGAATGTGCTGCTGGTCAGATGTCCGGCGCCACATTTTCCTGTGTGTGCTTTCCAGGATAGTGTTGTCACGAGACCAGTATCGCAATACTAGTAAGCAAATCATAAAGTGGACTGAATTTCTTGAGGAAAACGGTCCTAATGTTGGGGAAGAAACTGCCTTATGTTGTCGCCCAGAGTCACATTTAGTTTATTTTGCAAGATATAATAGCACACACTATTTTCCAAAAGTAGGCTTTAAAGGACCATATTTTTTTTTGTGTGCTTTGTTTTCTTTTTTACCAAGGGAAATCTGATATCGTAGTATCCTGATTTAGTACCCTAGAAGCACACTAGTTTATTATTTTATCTTTTTTGTATTTTTATAAATGTAACCTTTTGTGTGTGTGTGCCACCCCTCACCCATTATCTATCACCTGGCATTTGGCCATGACCACCTTGTCATGGGTGTGTCTGAGATGGAGTGACAGACCTTTAAGGACACACACACACACACAGAGATCCTTAGGCCAAGTGGAAGGATTGCACTCCCCATTTCAGAGGAGATGAGGGGGAGGCAAGGTACTGAGTGTTGGGAAGCCACATGGGCAGCCTGGTCGCTCCGACTAGACATAACATAGTACACGTTTTGTTTTTACCTGTACTATGTAACTCAAAAACGTATAATACAAATGTGTGAGAGACCGTGTTGACATGGGTGAATGGCATTACCACTAAGCCTGTTTCGACTTCCATCATTTAATTATGGCATTTATCTATTGGACTTGACCCGTTGGATGGAATTGACCTAAAGTTCTTAAACTAGAGATGGTCGGAAGAAGAGGGGGAGAAAGAAGAGCAAACGGAGTGGGAGGAAGAGAAGGAAGGGTGGTGAAGCCGAGTAATCTAATTGGTTTTCAAGTGGGATTAATTAGTCTCCAATGTAGCTAGGTTAATTCCTTCTCTTCCTCCTCCTTCCGGCATCAGCAGTCTTCTCAGGTCAATCTCGCTCCCTCTTTCACACTCTTTCTCCTTTTTCAGTCCAGCAGTCTGTCTTCTCTGCTTATCCTGGGACCGTAGTGTTGGTGGCCATTTGACCTTTTAAAAACCTTTGGTGACTGGGCTAACATTAGGTGTGTGCACGTACACACAGTACAAGTCAAACGTTTGGACACAGCTACTCATTCAAGGTTTTTCTTTTGACTATTTTCTACATTGTAGCGAAGACATCAAAACTATGAAATAACACATATGGAGTCATGTAGTAACCAAAAAAGTGTTAAACAAATGAAAATATATTTTATATTTGAGGTTCTTCAAAGTAGCCACCCTTTGCCTTGATGACAGCTTTGCACACTCTTGGCATTCTCTCAACCAGCTTCATGAGGTAGTCACCTGGAATGCATTTCAGTGAACAGAATTTTCTTCTTTAATGCGTTTTAGCCATTCAGTTGTTGTGGCAAGGTAAGGGTGGTATACAGGAGATCCTTGGCTATTGACTAATCAGGGACACTTAACCTGTAAGCTGATTGACAGTTTACCTTTTGCTGCAGATCCAAACCCAGACCTGACCAGAAAGAAAACGGGGATGGACCTACCTGAATTTGTCCACTGATTTCGCATACATTAGTCTCAAATGATGCTGATGTTCACGTTGGGCCAAATTCTAGCAAACAAGTAGCAGAGACCTGAGGACACCATCCAACCTGGAACTGAGTGAGTGAGTAGTGTTTGGTCTGATGCTATTTTGAAAGCCAAGAAGAAAAATAAAGTACATTACAATTATTTATTTTATGGGGACTGAATGCTGAGTTAAGGTTCCCAGGCTTGCAAGGACAGACCAGATACAAATTAAATTGGCACTAAGGTGTGAAGTAAAAGGTGTCGAGGCCTTTGCACCCAGCAAGTGGCAGGAGTCTTTGAAGCATCCTCTGAATCCCTCTCCTGCTGTTCAAAGACCATTCACTGACATTTTCTACAAGAAATCTGCCTCCAGAAATAAAAGCTTCTCCCAATAAAAGCTACTTGGATTCCACCAGGCGATCTGTTCACCGTCTGCCCTGGCTTGTCTCCCCGTATGGTACAGGTACCCCACCACACTCACCCCTCTCTCCTGAGCTACCGCTCGCCTCCAGCAGTCGCGCACTGTTGGTGCGAGTGACTCTGAACTTACAATGGCTAGCCCCAAGTCCTTACAGATGAAATGCATTTCATGTGCATTTTGCTATTTGCCTCATGACTCCTGCATACTTTGCAGTCAGCAAACTTTCTTTACCCAACCGTGGGACAGACTGTTCCCACACTCGGGACTCTGACTCTCTCTATTTTGGTTACAGACTTTTGACCTCCCATCCTATTCTAACCACCTCTCGCCGGCATTGTATTCATGTTACCTGATGGAATTGCTGTACAATATGATCTTGTTGCCATCTGATGCACATGCAGATGTCATAACTCAGCACTGCAGAGCTCTCCCTGTCCTCTCCCCCCAAACGATTTGATTTGCTGGTTTTAAGCGTAAAACTTTCAAATAGCTCTTTGTTGACTGTTGTTGGGTACTATCGTCCTCCATCAGAACCAGCCTGTAACCTACCTGCCCTAAGCTCTCCCCTGGCCCCTTACACTAAGTCTGAATTTCAAGTTTTCATAACAACTGGTAATCAGCCTTTTTGGATGCCGATTACATTGCAATCCACGAGGAAACTGTGTGGTGTGCTTGACCACCTGTTACGCGAGTCCGGGTCAAAAGGACCTTGTGGCTGTAAGAAGCCGAGGTAAAGTTGCTAGCTAGCATTAAACGGATCTTCTAAAAAAAAAACAAATCTTCTCAATCACTAGTTAACTACACATGGTTGATGATATTACTAGGTTAACTAGCTTGTCCTGCGTTGATTATATGCAATGTGGTGTCTGTTAATTTATCGAATCCACAGCCTACAACTTCGCCAAACAGGTGATTATTTAACAAAAGCGCATTGCTGAAAAAACACAATCTTTGCACAAATGTACCTAACCATAAACATCAATGCCTTAATCAATACACAGAATATTTTTTTTAATCTGCATATTTAGTTCATATTGCCTGCTAACATTCATTTATTTTAACTTGGGAAATTGTCACTTCTCTTGCGTTCAGTGCTAGCAGAGTCGGGGTATATGCAACAGTTTGGGCTGCTTGTCTCATTGAGCTATTTTGCCAGAATTTTACATAATTATGACATAACATTGAATGTTGTGCAATGTAACAGCAAGATTTAGATTTAGGGTTACCACTCATTCGATAAAATACGTAACGGTTCCGTATTTCACTGAAAGAATAAATGTTTTGTTGACCATATTAATGACCTAAGTTTTGTATTTCTGTGTTTATTATAATTAAGTCTATGATTTGATAGAGCAGTCTGACTGAGCGGTGGTAGGCAGCAGCAGGCTCGTAAGCATTCATCCAAACAGCACTTCACTGCGTTTGCCAGCAGCTCTTAGCAATGGTGCTGGCAATACATAACCTAAAACGATAACCTAAAACTTCTTAACTGGGAATATTGAGGAACTGGGAATATTGAACCACCAGCTTTCATATGTTCTCATGTTCTGAGCAAGGAACTTATACGTTAGCTTTTTTACATGGCACATATTGCACTTTTAATTTCTTCTCCAACACTATTTTTGCGTTATTTAAATGTTTCATTATTTATTTGAGACTAAATAGATTTGATTTACTTATTAAAGTTAAAATAAGTTAATTCAGTATTGTTGTAATTGTCATTATATATATTAAAAATAAAATAGTCTCTTTTTTGGTCCTCCAATAATCTGTATTGGTGTTGAAAAATCATAATCGGTCGACCTCTAATCCTGACTGTTATAGGCCCATTTCTATTTTGACCTGTTTATCGAAAGTGTTGGAAAAACTTGTCAATAATCAACTGACTGGCATTCTTGATTTCTAGTATTCTCTCGGGTATGCAATCTGGTTTCTGCACAGGTTATGGATGTGTCACTGCAATCTTAAAGGTCCTCGATGATATCACCATTGCCCTTGATTCTAAGCAATATTATGCTGCTATTTTTATTGACTTGGTCAAAGCTTTTGATACAGTAGACCATTCCATTCTTGTGAGTATTGGTGTCTCCTGAGGGGTCTTTGGGCTGGTTTGCTAACTGCCTCAGAGTGCAGTGTATAAAGTCAGAAAATATGCTGTCTCAGCCACTGTCTGTCACCAAGGGAGTACCCCAAGGCTCGATCCTAGGACCCACGTCTTCTCAATTTACATCAACAACAGCTAAGGCAGTAGAAAGCTCTCATCCATTTATATGCAGATGATATTCTTATACTCAGCAGGCCCCTCACTGGATTTTGTGTTAAATTCTCTACAACAAAGCTTTCTTAGTGTCCAACAAGCTTTCTCTACCCTTGAACTTATTTAGAGGTGTTCAGAACAAGGTTGTGGTTTGGTAAGAAGAATGCCCCTCTCCCCACCGTGTGATTACTACCTCCTGAGGGTTTGAGCTTGAAGTAGTCACCTCATACAAGTACTTGGGAGTATGACTAGACGGCGGTACACTGTCCTTTTCTCAGCACATATCAAAGCTGCAGGCTTAAGTTAAATCTAGACTTGGTTTCCTCTATCGTAATCGCTACTCTTTAACCCCAGCTGCCAAATTAACCCGGACCATCCTACCCATGCCAGATTAGGGACTTAATTTATAGATCGGCAGGTAATGGTGCTCTGGAGTGGCTAGATGTTATTTGCAACCAATGCACCTTATAGGACACATCACTGCACTCGATACTCTTCTGTAAACTGATCATCGCTGTATACCCGTTGCAAAACCCACTGGTTGATGCATATTTATAAAACCCTCTTAGCCTCACTCCCCCCTATCTGAGATATCTACTGCAGCCCTCATCCTCCACATACACCACCTGTTCTGCCGGTCACATTCTGTTAGAGGTCCCCAAACACACATCCCTGGGTCGTTCGTCTTTTCAGTTCGCTGCAGTTCGCGACTGGAACGAGCTGCAACAAACACTCAAACTGGAGTTTTATCTCAGCTTTATCTCTTCATTCAAAGTCTCAATCATGGACGCTCTTACTGACAGTTGTGGCTGCTTTGTGTGATGTATTGTTGTCTCTTTTATTTTTAATCCCATGCCCCCATTTTCCTTTTTGGTAGGCTGTCATTGTAAATCACAATTTGTTCTTAACTGGCTTTCCTAGTTAAAGGTTAAATTAATTCAAAGTTGAGGTAAGTAGATTTAACATGGACTTAGCATAATAAAACAGACTTAAGTATTTTTTTTGTTTGTTAAAGGAATAGTTTGGGATTTTGGCAATGAAGCTCTTTATCTACTTCCCCAGAGTCAGATGAACTCGTGGATACCATTTGTATGTCTGCTTGCAACTTAAAAAGGAAGTATGCTCTCTAGCGTTTACACTAACACTAGTTAGCAACTGTGCAATGACTGGAAGTCTATGGGAACAGCTAGCATGTAGACTTCGTCATTACTCTAATCCTAATTAGCACGGAGTTGCGAAATGACATCTTGTTTCCTTCACTGTACGCAGCGACTTACAAATGGGTGTCGACAAGTTCATCGGACTCGGCGGAAGTAGATAAGGGGTTTCATTGCCAAAGGGGGTCAGTTGAGGCTGTTGTACAGTAGTGTCCAGCAGTGGTTGGAGCCTGAGCATATTGTTATGGTCTAAGTAAACTGATGTAAAAGGATCCTTAAGACCTCTCTCCATCTGTTTCCCCCATCTCTCCTTCCCTTCCTCTCTCGCTCTTTCTGTGTCCCCATCTCCTCCCACTCCTTTCTCCATCCCCCCCTAACAGACAGATAGAAAGCGTTAGCCAGCATTCCTGTCGCTCCAGCCCGTCCACAGCTGAAGCCCTCTCTCAAAGCAACTGTATTGTGACCCAGCAGCCATTGTTATAACAGGACAAAGCCCCTATCAAAGCCCTGCTCAGGGTCAACTGGGGCCAGCCTTAAAACACGCACGCACACAGGGGGAAATATACGCACACGCTTTAGATACAGGGGATATGCACAGCCAGAGCCCATCCTAATCCACTGCCAGAATGTGTGTGGACCACGAAGGGACATGCTTCTTTACCAACTTTTTTTGCTGAAGTTAACTGATGATCTCTCTCTCTCTACAGAATGAAGCTGGATGGAGGGATCTGATCTGAGATGGGGTTTCTGTGGTGTACCCCTCTAACTAAATCCCTCCACCGCCACCCTTCGACCTCGACCCCAAGGCTGGCCCTCCGCCACCACCCTTCAACCTCGACCCCAAGGCTGGCTCACAAGGTCACGCCCCCTTTGAACCACAACACCACGAAGACGGCAGAAGATGAAGACTGAAGGCGCTCGCATTTTAGTCTTTATATATATATTATTTTTTTTTTCGTCAGTGGCTGGTTTTGAGGCTGCTCTCTCTCGTCGTTAAAGGACTTTAGATATAAAAACATTATTTCTGATCTACAGCACAAAAAGGGAGCTTCGCTCAAACATGGTATCGCTGTAAGTTAATAATAATAATAATAATAATAGCCAAATAATAATACAACTCTTAGACTGGGTTGAGACTGGTCAGTAGAGTTTACTCTAAAGTATTACTCTTATCTTAGAGTTTACTCATCTTCTCACTGAGAAACTGCTACATGTATTTAAAGCCACATAGTGCATTTGTTATCCTGACATGGTTTATTTAGTATTTTTCTATTAGCAGAAAAGGGTACTGGACTCGACGATAGTCCCAATATTTTCCATAAAAGACGCAAGTACTTTATTTCCACTCAAGGGCCTTATTAGCACAGGTCTGGCTCAGATGTATGGAGATATATACACATACACACTTTCACTTGTCTGTGTTCTTTAGGCTACAGTCAGGGCCGTAACCAAGGTTTTTGTGAGGTCTGGATTTTTTTTGAGGAGGTGGGCGTTGAAGCTCATTTACTGCATTTCTGTACAATTAAAAAAAAAGCTATTTGTAGAACAGCAAAACAAGCAAAAATGACCACCGCCATTATCACCTTGGCTGCTGTAGGTTCATTCATTCACCTCAGTCGATCTACAAACGTATATTAGCTATACAATTGTAATGTTATATCCCTGAAAGGGGGGGTGAAATAGGAGGAATGATTCAAACTGACACACAGCATCGGCGACTGTTGAGTCAGTTGTAATGATGAATTGCAGTTTTACTTCTCTTTTCTCAAATGACATAGCATTAACGTTTGTATCCCTAGGCATTACTAATCAAGCTCTGCACAAACACATCAAAGGAGCACACAGATCATATTATCACATGCACATGAATTATTAGAATATTATGATTCTGTATTAATATCCAGTGATGTAGTGGTAAAAAAAAGTGGGTAATGGGTAAACTATAAACTCCAGGGGTAAACAGTTACCAATATAAATGAAAACATATGTCATTTTTAGTGTACTGTATTGTTTGAATTTGGAATGTAATGTCGGCCTAGGCCTGTAGGGAAGATGGGCCATGTGGAGATGTTCATATTGAAACATATATTTTAAGTTCCTAACCTGTTTAAAAGATTAGTACAGATTTTCTCAGGGGGGCCCAGACTCAAGTTTGGGAACCACTCCTCTGCTTCCATTGCAGCCTGCCTCAACCTTAAACACTTGAGTGCCACATCACTGTCTGTTTCAGTAGCCTACTTTCTGTAAAGCAAAGGTATTGTGAGATCTTAACCTATTTTTGTTTTTTGCTCCTGTTGAGGTCGGCTTCGTTTAACATTAGCTTCATCCTTCTAGCTGGCCCTCGGCCTGTGCCACAAGAGGGCAAAGTTAGCCGTTTGAGAGCGTGGTGAATGTGCTGCTAAAAAGGAAAATCCGGGGAGGCAAATCCAGGGGACGCAGGCGAACATAACGAACAAACCACTGTTCCTGATTCCACTCGTTCGCAAAGAAGCTGGCGTGATTTAAAAACAGCCAGATAATAATAAAAATAATAAATAAATAATGTAAGCGTTCTGAATATTGCTTTCAGCATTGATCAAAGCTCAGATGTTGACCCATAATAGATTATTATTTTTATTAGAAAGAAAATGAGAGGTCCGGACCGCTGTGTCCTCATGCAGTTACGGCCCTGGTTACAGTGACTGACCACACACACAATGCCCCCTGTTACAGTGACTGACCACACACACACACGATGCCCCCTGTTGCAGTGACTGACCACACACACGATGCCCCCTGTTGCAGTGACTGACCACACACACGATGCCCCCTGTTGCAGTGACTCCACTAATCCACCAGTAAGTGTGCTGGGTGACACACAGGGCTGGGGTGACGTTAGGGGTTCCCCCCAAGGTGCAACATACACCCACCTCTGCCAGCCCCTAACTTCCCTGGTTACGCACCGCTGGACCCCTCCCATTGCCAAGCATGTAGGCTGGCTGTAGTGAGGGAGAGATCGCAGGGGAGTGAGCGTCTATTCTCAGCCTAAACTGGGATCCACAAGAACCAGTTCAGAGAGGTTTTCAGGATATGACAGTAAGGCACAAGTAAGGTCAAATACGTTGTCTAATATGTTGCTTGGAATCCGTGCGCCATTTAACAGAGGAGTGATCAATTTACCATCCTAACTGAAAGACTGCTGTAGGTTTTCCTCTTTCATTTTCTTTCATTTCAGTATTTTGACTCGTGTGCCATGCCTTTAAAAAAATATATATATATCCCTATCCCTAAAAATAAATGTACCCTCCTGTCTCCCTTCTGAAAGGCTGGAAGCAGTGAGTTCTGCTAGAGTACTGTTGTGTATTTTTCTGTGCAATCTGTCAGCCTTTTATATAGTTAACCCTCTCTATGGGTGTAAGTGGGAGGAATGGGGGGGCAGAGGGAGATGATGTTAGTGGCACTATCGATTGCGTGACTGGAGTGTTCATTTTATTCCCTCGCTTCCTTCCCCCTCTTTCCCTTCCCTCTTTTTCTAGATCCCTTAGTCATTTGATATGATGACTGAACCAAAATGTCAGTGAGAAGAAAAGAAAATAGCTTGATGCTTGTTAGGAAAGGGGCGGGGGATTAGAAGGGCTCAAAAGTATCATGGTACGTCTTGTCGGTGTGTTAACTAATGTATGAAGATGATTATGATGATGATGATGATATATTTGTTGGTACAGAATAATGGACTGGAAAAGGTTGACACTCACCGAGAAAAAAAAAACTACTTTCAACAACCCGTCAGATCCCATTTGGTACAACCAATGTCTTATATGGTACTGTTGCGGTGCACAGAACTTACTGTATGTTATGGAAAATGAACCGTTACTGTACCTACCCAAGGCTGAAACCATAGAACTTAGAATCCTCATCATTCTAATTCTGTGGTTGGAACACATTTTAAAGGCTGTACTGTGATTTAAAAAAAAAAATAATGTTTTGGTTATGCTGCAGCGCTGTTCAGCTTTGAACAATCCAAAAACTTTATTTGGCAAGACTTTCTGTGATTTTAAGAAGTCTTACTTAATCAATTAAATAAATAAAAAATAGGCTTGATTATCGATACTCATATCAGCCTTGTTCAGTTCTGTACTATTTGGTGGATGATGGTTCTACTTTGTTCTGTTGATATATTATAGGCCAATATGGTCGGGTCCCACACTTCTTACTCTCGATGGATTGGACATGCATTCTCAGTAGTGTGCTACTAGTGTGCATACTAAGGAGTATGCTAGTGTGGATGTTGGAACGGAGCCGTAGAGTTTTGAGTAAACAATAATAACAAACCCTTTTTAGGAAATAATGGGGGAAATTCTAATAACTACATAATATATTACAGAGGAACTACACGGTACTGCATAAATAAATGTGCAACAGTATTTTTATTTTTGTTTATCTACTTCATAGAAAGAGCAGAAGTTAAATATCCATAGTTTTTTGGGTGTTGTGTTGATACTTTTGATTGAACACTTAAAGATGGGGGTTTAAAATCATTTTTAAGCTAAACGGAGACGGTGGGATAAACTTGTTTTCAAGAGTATGACGATGTAGACACTTAGCAGTTTTGTAAAAAAAAACAGAAAAATAAAAAATAACCTCTGCCTGATGTTTTTGTAACTTACTATTTTATTTGCTGCTGTGTAGTATTACAAAATAACCCGTTTGAATGCTGTTGATCTGATGGCAACCATGACGATGTCATTTTCATTGCTACCTGTGTTTTCTTTCAGAATTGAATGGCATTGTCATTTAAGCTTTATGGAACAGACAGTTCTTACGGTGGAGGTGTTAATCCTCATATGTGCATTATATTTCTCTGCAACGTATGTCCTTAAGGGGGGAAAAGGTGTTAAAACAACAAAAAAGAGAAATTATTTAAATATGATAGTATTTTTTTCATGTTAATTGCGCCTCTTTTTTTTCTTTTTCTCTCACTTCAGGGGAGATGGGGTGAAGTCCTAGTGGAGGAATTTGGAGCATAGTGTTTATATTTATCCAACTTTTTTGCTTTCAATAGAGCTATTGCAATAAAAGTGTTAATGTACATCTTACCACCTCAACTGTCACTTATTATTTGTGTGTGTATTAGTAAGCCTCTTCTGAGCCAGAATGGCCCGTGGGGCTAGAGTTTATCTACTGTTTCTGGAGTGTAAGCGGAGTTGATGTACAGTGAAGGCTGCTGAGGAGGATGGCTCATAATGGCTGGAATGGTATCAAACACGGTTTCCATGTGGTTGATACCATTCAATTGACTCCATTCCAACCATTTACTAGGTGTCACCCTCCCCTCAGCAGCCTCCACTGACACACAGTCCCCTGTCCAGGGGGTATGGTGTGTACTACATGTCATAAGTTGACTCTTTGGCCAATGCACAGTGACTCTGCTTCAAAAGGTCTATACCCAGAATGCAACTGGCCAACAACAGCCACTGACTGATAGTTGGACCACCTCTCTAAAATAAAATGTTGACCTTCTAACAGTTGAGGGCTCGAGTTACCTTTTGGCTCAAACAACTTATACCAGTGTTTTATCAACTGTTCCGTTTAGTTGTCTACTATGATCAAAAGCGGACCCTGACAGCAGTGGAATTCGAACCCACGCCCCCAAAGAGATTGGAGCGCCTTTAGACCACTTGGCCTCACTATCACCTAACCTGTCACACAACTTTGTTTGTTTTGGCAATCCCATGATATCAAGTCTAGATCTACTGAACTTGTAACCGTTGTGCACATTTCACACTAAATATCTATGTGCCATTTCTGAAAAGACTGCATGTACAAATATATTGAGATTCTTTTTGCCAAACCTTCCCACACAAAGCCCTAACCTGCAAGGAGAGTAACCTAAAGAGTCCCTGCAGCCAGCTGGTTTTGACAACACAATTGCACCTAACCAAAAAGAGAACTACTTGACACATTGAAAAAAATAAAAATCTCATACAGCAAAATACTTGAAATAATTAATTGATTGACCACTAACGTGGGTCCAATTAAATGAGAGCTGGGCCATTGTAGCCCTGTAGGGTACTTCGCAAGTAGGAAACCATTACAGTCAGAAAAGGTGATCATGGAAATGAAATAGGAAGTATAAGCTTATTTCGAACCATTTTAGAATGCAAACATGTTTATCTTCGCTCTTCTCACTATCGGCAAATGATTGCATCTTATATTTACTTTATTTTTATGAATACGTGTGCACAAAATACTCAGCATGGTCTCATACAAAGCTTAAATTCTTGTTAATCTAACTGCACTGTCCAATTTACAGTAACTATTACAGTGAAAGAATTCCATGCTATTGTTTGAGGAGAGTGCATAATTTAGAACATGAATGTTATTAATTAACATATTAGGCACATTTGGGCAGTCTTGATACATGTTTAAAATACATGCAATGGTTCATTGGATCAGTCTGAAACTGCATATACACTGCTGCCATCTAGTGGACAACATCTATATTGCATTTCAAAAATAATACAAAAGAATGGTTGTTTTTTTCTTTGTATTATCTTTTACCAGATCTATTGTTATATTCTACTACATTCCTTTTCACATTTCCATGAACATCAAAGTGTTTCCTTTCAAATGATACCAAGAATATGCATATCCTTGCTTCAGGGCCTGAGCTACAGGCAGTTAGATTTGGGTATGTCATTTTAGGCAAAAATAGAAAAAAAAGGGGTGGATCCTTAAGAGGTTGGCAACAACAAAAGGAGAGTGGGTGTATAATGTGAACATCTAGTAACCAAAAGGTTGTGTGTTCGAATCTCATGATGGACAACTTCAGCATTTTAGAAAATACTTTTTGGCTACTTTGCAACTACTTAGCATGTTAGGTTAAGTGGTTAAGGTTACCTAACTCAACCTTCATCCCTCACTGCTAGCCTAGCTAACATTAGCCACAACAAATTGGAATTCGTAACGTATATGTACTGCAAATTCATAATATATTGTACGAATTGCAATTCGGAACATAAACGGTTTGCTATTTGTAACATATAAGAAATGTATGTTGGACATCCACAAATTAATGCATACCATACAAAACGTAACATAACATACTAAATGGAGTGTACAGATTCATAGGAAATGCTCTGAGACCAGGTTGAAATACTAGGCTATTTGCCTGCTTGCAATGCAATACTTCAACCACTAGAAACTGCGTATGAATGGTCTGAAGTTTGCGGGAAGTTAAGCACATTCTCACTTCACGTTCATTTTTTGAAATAAGTCGCACCCATGTTCTGGGGTATATTTTGTACATATGCAACGTTTATAAATGAGGCCCCAGCGCCTGTGTCCACAAAGCAGCTGAGTAGGAGTGTGAATCTACGATCTGTCTATACAATCTTATTCATAATGATCTAAAATTCAAAACTGATGCTAGACAGCTAAACACATTCTAATTGGTACTAACACTGTTTTCAGACGGAGAACAGTAGTAGTGGGATACTGTTTTTGTTTCTCTCTGTCTCTGTCTGTGAATAATTCCCTTTAATTGTTGTTGTTCTCAAACTAACCCAGTGTTAGTCCCAAATTCCACCTCAGAGACAGAGAGAGTCTCCTGACTGTCAAAACAAGTTAAGTTCACATAACGTACAGTTATGAATGGAACTATGGTTCCCTGGAGATGAGGTATAACATACTATGGGGTCTCAGCGTCCAATCCTATTCGCCTGAAGCAAACTGAAATCAAGCCCAACGGGCCAATGGAGGCCGGGCCCACCCTCGGAAGCCCCGCCTTCCTAGATACAATACCAGGGCTGGCATCTATTTCCTCAATTCAGTACCGCTCTTCAGCGAACCCATGCACCCTGGCGGTGCATAGCCAAAATATGTCATGCCTCATTCCCTCCTTCAGGGAACAGTAGTTTTATTCATAACTGTACATTTCAGTCGGTCACTCGGTATAACATACTATGGGGACATACAATCACGCCCCGAGTCGGCTCAGAGGGTACCAAACTAGCAGGATCACGGCAGCTCAAGCACACACAGGTTCCACCGTGTTGTGTTGTGTTCATCATTGATTGTCTAGTATAGCATCCATGATTCGTGTCATCGGTTGGACAGTATTTAGTTTGTTTTTTCATTGGAAATGACTAGGTGATTTGGTGGTTCTATTTCCGTTGTATTTGAGATGCTACTCGTTGAGATAAACGTCCGCTTCAACTGAGAACAAGTGTTTTTGAAAGTATTTCTGCAATATCCCTTCCTCCACCGGAGCAGTTCTTGCCTCATGCGGGCAAACCAACAATCCCATGGGACAGATGGAGGTTGTCGTTTGAGAAGTACATGCTAGCTACCAGACTGGATGTAGTTAGCCCTGAGAGAAAAATGGCCATTCTTCACTGTCTTGGCGCCGAGAGCCTGCACATTTTCCAAATGCTTGGGGAATCACACACATGATGCAGCTGTTGAACTTTTGGATGGACATTTCACAAAGAGATATTTTCGGCATCGCTCACGGGGAGTGGGTGAGTCAGTGGCCGAGTATGTCAGCGATCGTAAAGGGCTAGCACAGTCATGTCAGTTTGGTTATCTTTGAGATTAAATGATCAGGGACCAGTTAATTGAAAGAACCTCAAGTTCATTCGTGCGGGAAAGGCTTCACCTTGAAGATGATGATCTGACTTTAGCAAAAGCTGTAGCCATAGCTTCCCAAGTGGAATCAGCAGCTCACTGTGCAACTAAGATCTCTGAGGCACAAGCACATGCTTCCAGTGCTGTTCAAGCTTTGCAGCAGTCTCAGTGCTCAGACTGTAACTGTCACTCAGACAGTGACATGAGTGCCTCAGTGCAGTTGTTGAGAACCCATGCGTGTCAACGGTGTGCCAACCGTGTTTCCAATAGATACAATTCACGTGCCCCTGACTGCCCCGCTCGTGGACAGACATTTCGACGAGGTCAGCTCCAGCCCATTTTCCCGTGCACCAACTCCCATGCCCTTTGGACACACACCCTGCTGTCATTCACGGCTCAAACCTGGCTGGGTTTTCCACTTGTGCTGTATACCTGGATGACTCCTGCATTCCTCTCGTGCTAGCAAAGGTGTCGCTCCCCAACATTGCCTACCTACGAGCAGTTCTTGTCCCACCTGCCACTCCAGCCACCCAGTCTTAGCCTGTACAGTTATGGGCGCTCAGTGATTGATGTTGATTGATATGCCAAATTCGAACATGAGTTGTCATGCTAGAATGACACACCAGCTCCAAAAAGAGGTTACAGAAGCCACCTTTTCCCCTAATACTTACCCGAGAAGCCTGAACTGTCAGAGCCTCATGTGACTGGGCTATGCACCACAGAAGGCTGCTGTAGGGAGAACGGCTCATAATAATTGCCGGAGCAGAGCCAATGAAATGGCATCAAATATCTGGAAACCATGTGTTTGATGAATTTAATACCATTCCACTGATTCCGCTCCAGTCATTATCACAAGCCCGTTCTCCCCAATTAAGGTGCTATGCACACTGACACACTGCATCCCAAATCCCTACACCCCACGGTTCCAAGAACAATAGTTACCTTGCGAGCCTGAAATGTCAGAACTCATACAAGGAAGCGCAAGTCCAAAACAACAGAACACCTGTCGTGACTTGGTGAAGCGCACACGTACAAGGAAGCGCACACGTCTCATTATCCAAGATGGTGTAGCAGGCCGTGGGGTGTCTTTGTCTTGTCTCGTACCATGTGTATATATATTTTTCTTTGCGTTCTTTTTCATATTTTTCCTTAACCTCAACTTCAAAATACTCCCCTGCAACCCGCCTCACCCAATGTGGTGTGGATCTGTTTTTTTCCCCTAAAGTACTTCTATTTACCTCCGAACTGGAATACCTCAACTGAGGCTAGCTAGCTACCAGCTATCAGTCAGCTAACCACTGCTAGCGGTCATCAGCTAACCTTTAGCTCTGAAAGCTCTCGCCATTTCGTACAACGCATTTCAAACCAGAGCATACCAGACCAATTTTTCTCTCCATATCTCCGAATTCCTACCACAAACTCTGAACCTTTTCATCTGGATCATCACAGCTAGCTAACCGCAACCCGGGTTGACTACTCCTGGCTAACATTTCCATCCCGGAGCTAGCACCAACTAGCCTGGGGCTAGCCCATGCTAGACCCATCTCCCAGCTCACTCCTGGACTATAATGCCCGGACCCCTTCTACTGCCGGTACGGAGCATGGAACTCCGCCGACCCTCTACGACTGGAATTCCGACATAATCTGCCCGAGGATTGCAACAGGCCCCTCAGGCGCGATGTCCGCTGAAGGCCCATTCTGCTAACCTGCTAGCTAACTAGAGCTACTTGGATCCCTACTAATTCCACGACTGGTCTATCGACGTCACCGCACGAAGAGGCAAAAACAGACTTACCCCCATCGCGACATCCCCCATAGGCTAACTTGCTAACCCCGGTCTGCTAACTGCTAGCTTGCCTGCCCCGGTCTGCTAACTGCTAGCTTGCCTGCCCCGGTCTGCTCACTGCTAGCTTGCCTGCCCCGTTCTGCTAACTGCTAGCTTGCCTGCCCTGGTCTGCTAACTGCTAGCCCCTACTAACTGCTTGCTTGCTAACCCGGTCTGATAACTGCTTGCTTGTTTAGTCCCGGCCTACTAACTGTTAGCGTGTTAGCATCGGCCTGCTAACTGTCTGAATCGCCTTGTCCCCAGTCAGCCCAACCACTCACTGGACCCATATATATGTTCACTTGGCTACGCATGCCTCTCTCTAATATCGATATGCCTCGTCCATTACTGTCCTGGTTAGTGATTACTGCCTTATTTCACTGTAGAGCCTCTAGCCCTGCTCAATACGCCTTAACCAACCATGTTGTTCCACCTCCTACATATGCGATGACATCCCCTGGTTTAAAGAGAGACTATGTCTAGTCTAGAGACTATATCTCTCTCATCATTACTCAATGCCTAGGTTTACCTCCAATGTACTCACATCCTACCTTACCTTTGTCTGTACACTATGCCTTGAAACTATGCTATCGTGCCCAGAAACATGCTCCTTTTACTCTCTGTTCCGAACATGCTAGACGGCCAGTTCGTATAGCATTTAGCCGTACCCTTATCCTACTTCTCCTCTGTTCCTCTGGTGATGTAGAGGTTAATCCAGGTCCTGCAGTGCCTAGCTCCACTCCCACTCCCCAGGTGCTCTCATTTGTTGACTTCTGTAACCGTAAAAGCCTTGGTTTCATGCATGTTAACATTAGAAGCCTACTCCCTAAGTTTGTTTTATTCACTGCTTTAGCACACTCTGCCAACCCGGGTGTCTTAGCCGTATCTGAATCCTGGCTTAGGAAACCCACCAAAAACCCTGAAATCTACATTGCTAACTACAACATTTTCTGCCAAGATAGAACTGCCACGATAGAACTGCGGTGTTGCAATCTACTGCAAAGATAGCTTGCAGAGTTCTGTATTACTATCCAAGTCTGTACCCAAACAATTCAAGCTTCTAGTTATAAAAATTCACCTTTCCAGAAACAATTCTCTCACTGTTGCCAAGTCTCTCACCCCGGCCATCCTATAATCCAAGCTTGATGCCCTCAATCTCACACAAATTATCAATGAACCTACCAGGTACAACTCCAAATCCGTAAACACGGGCACCCTCATAGATGTCATCCTAACTAACTCGCCCTCCAGACTCACTTCTGCTGTTTTCAATCAAGATCTCAACGATCACTGCCTCATTGCCTGCATCCGTAATGGGTCTGTGACCAAACGACCACCCCTCATCACTGTCAAACGCTCCCCAAAACACTTCTGCGAGCAGTTCTTTCTAATCGACCTGGCCGGGATATCCTGGAATGACATTGACCTCATCCGGTCAGTAGATGATGCCTGGCTATTCTTTAAAAGTGCCTTCCTCACCATCTTAAATAAGCATGCCCCATTCAAAAAAATTAGATCCAGGAATAGATATAGTCCTTGTTTCACTCCAGACCTGTCTGCCCTTGACCAGCACAAAAACATCCTATGGCGTTCTGCATTAGCATCGATCAGCCCCTGTGATATGCAACTTTTCAGGGAAGTTAGGAACAAATATACACAGGCAGTTAGGAAAGCTAAGGCTAGCTTTTTCAAACAGAAAAAGTTCTGGGACACTGTAACATCCATGGAGAATAAGAGCACCTCCTCCCAGCTGCCCACTGCTCTGAGGCTAGGAAACACTGTCACCACCGATAAATCCACTATAATTGAGAATTTCAATAAGCATTTCTTTGCGGCTGGCCATGCTTTCCACCTGGCTACCCCTACCCCGGTCAACTGCCCGGCACCTTCCACGGCAATCTGCCAAAGCCCCCACCATTTATCCTTCAGCCAAATCCAGATAGCTGATGTTCTGAAAGAGCTGAAAAATCTGGACCCCTACAAATCAGCCGGACTAGACAATCTGGACCCTCTCTTTCTAAAATGATCTGCCGAAATTGTTGCAACCCCTATTACTAGCCTATTCAACCTCTCTTTCGTATCGTCTGAGATTCCCAAAGATTGGAAAACTGCTGCAGTCATCCCCCTCTTCAAAGGGGGTGACACTCTAGACCCAAACTGCTACAGACCTATATTTATCCTACCCTGTCTTTCTAAGGTCTTCAAAAGCCAAGTTAACAAACAGATTACCGACCATTTCGAATCCCACCGTACCTTCTCCGCTATGCAATCTGGTTTCAGAGCTGGTCAGAGTGCACCTCAGCTACACTCAAGGTTCTAAACGACATCATAACCGACTCTGTCAATCACCACATTCTTATTGGCAAACTCGACAGCCTTGGTTTCTCAAATGATTGCCTCTCCTGGTTTACCAACTACTTCTCAGACAGAGTTCGGTGTGTCAAATCTGAGTGCCGGTTGTCCAGACCTCTGGCAGTCTCTATGGGGGTGCCACAGGGTTCAATCCTCGGGCCAACTCTCTTCTCTGTATACATCAATGATGTTGCTCTTGCTGCTGGTGATTCTCTGATACACCTCTACGCAGACGACACCATTCTGTATACTTCTGGCCGCTCTTTGGACACTGTGTTAACTAACCTCCAGACGAGCTTCAATAACATACAACTCACCTTCCATGGCCTCCAACTGCTCTTAAATGCAAGTAAAACTAAATGCATGCTATTCAACCGATCACTGCCCGCACCTGCTCGCCCGTCCAGCATCACTACTCTGGACGGCTCTGACTTAGAATACGTGGACAACTACAAATACCTAGGTGTCTGGTGAGACTGTAAACTCTCCTTCCAGACTCACATTAAGCATCTCCAATCCAAAATTAAATCTAGAATTGGCTTCCTATATCGCAACAAAGCATCCTTCACTCATGCTGCTAAACATACCCTCGTAAAACTGACCATCCTACCGATCCTCGACTTCGGTGATGTCTTCTATAAAATAGCCTCCAACACTCTACTCAACAAACTGGATGCAGTCTATCACAGTGCCATCCGTTTTGTCACCAAAGCCCCATACACTACCCACCATTGCGACCTGTACGCTCTTGTTGGTTGGCCCTCGCTTCATACCTGTCGCCAAACCCACTGGCTACAGGTTATCTTCAAGTCTCTGCTAGGTAAAGCCCCGCCTTATCTCAGCTCACTGGTCACCATAGCAGCACCCACTCGTAGCACGCGCTCTAGCAGGTATATCTGACTGGTCACCCCCAAAGCCAATTCCTCATTTGGTTGTCTTTCCTTCCAGTTCTCTGCTGCCAATGACTGGAACTAACTGCAAAAATCTCTGAAGCTGGAGCCTCATATCTCCCTCACTAGCTTTAAGCGCCCGATGTCAGAGCATCTCACAGATCACTGCACCTGTACATAGCCCATCTGTAAACAGCCCATCTATCTACCTACCTCATCCCCATACTGGTATTTATTTATTTATCTTGCTCCTTTGCACCCCAGTATCTCTACTTGCACATTCATCTTCTGCTCATCTACCATTCCTGTGTTTAATTGCTATATTGTAATTACTTTGCCACCATGGCCTATTTATTGCCTTAACTCCCTTATGTTACCTCATTTGCACACACTGTATAGAGACTTTTTGTTTTCGTTTGTTCTACTGTATTATTGACTTTGTTTTGTTTATTCCATGTGTATCTCTGTGTTGTTGTATGTGTCGAATTGCTATGTTATATCTTGGCCAGGTTGCAGTTGCAAATGAGAACTTGTTCTCAACTAACCTACCTGGTTAAATAAAGGTGAAATACATTTTTTTTTAAATAGCATTGACCAGAGTCTATGAACTACGACAGCCCAAAGCTCAAACCTACAGGAAATCTGTGATAACATGGAAACGGTATACTCCTGTGCAGCCACGGCAGTCCAAGGCTGAAACCCACAGGGAACTGTGGTAACCCTTTGGTCCACTCATTGCTGCTTTAGCAGCCTCCACTCTTCTGGATGTTGGAACATTGCTGCAGGGACTTGCTTCCATTCAGCCACAAGAACATTAGTGAGGTTGGGCAGTGATGTTGGGCGATTAGGTCTGGCTCGCAGTCGGCATTCCAATTCATCCCAAATGTGTTAGATGTGGTTGAGGTCAGGGCTCTGTGCAGGCCAGTCAAGTTCTTCCACACCAATCTCGACAAACAATTTCTGTAAGGACCTCGCTTTGTGCACGCAGGCATTGTCATGCTGAAACAGGAAATGGCCTCCCCCCCCCCCAAAAAAAAGGGGTAATCAGATTTTTTTGTGCGGATATATTGTAGATTCCATCTAAGTTGTCTGCATCATTTCTAATCCCACTTATATTTTTTGTGTGTGTGTGTGTACAGACACAGTTGAAGTCGGAAGTTTACATACACCTTAGCCAAATACATTTCAACTCAGTTTTTCACAATTTCTGACATTTAATCCTAGTAAAAATTCCCCGTTTTAGGTCAGTTAGTATCACCACTTTATTTTAAGAATGTGGGTCAAAAGTTTTGAGTAGCCTTCCACAAGCTTCCCACAATAAGATGGATGAATTTTGGCCTGTTCCACCGGACAGAGCTGGTGTAACTGAGTCAGATTTGTAGGCCTCCTTGCTCGCACACGCTTCTTCAGTTCTTCAGTTCAGTACTCCAGATATAACAAACTGACCCTAGCCCCCCGACACATCAGACCAGAGGATAGATATTTATCCAAAAAGTAAGATCTTTGTCCCCTTGTGCAGTTGCAAACCGTAGTCTGGCTTTTTTTATGGCGGTTTTGGAGCAGTGCCTTCTTCCTTGCTGAGCTGCCTTTCAGGTTATGTCAATATAGGACTCGTTTTACTGTGGATACAGATACTTTTGTAACTGTTGTCTCCAGCATCTTCACAAGTTCCTTTGCTGTTGTTCTGGGATTGATTTGCACTTTTCGCACCAAAGTAAGTTCATCTCTTGGAGACAGAACGTGTCTCCTTCCTGAGCGGTATGACAGCTGCATGGTCCCATGGTGTTTATACTTGCGTACTATTGTTTGTACAGATGAATGTGGTACCTTCAGGAGTTTGGAAATTGCTCCCAAGGATGAACCAGACTTGTGGAGGTCTACAATTATTTTTCTGAGGTCTTGGCTGATTTCTTTAGATTTTCCCATGATGTCAAGCAAAGAGGCACTGACATTGAAGGTAGGCCTTGAAATACATTCACAGGTACACCTCCAATTGACTCAAATTATGTCAATTAGTCTATCAGAAGCTTCTAAAGCCATGACATCATTTTCTGGAATTTTTCCCGAGCTGTTTTAAAGGCACAGTCAACTTAGTGTATGTAAACTTCTGACCCACTGGAATTGTAATACAGTGAATTATAAGTGAAATAATCTGTCTGTAAACAATTGTTGGAAAAATTACCCACTAGATGTCCTAACCAACTTGCCAAAACTATAATTTGTTAACAAGAAATGTGTGGAGTGTTTGAAAAACAAAAGATAACTTTATCCCATTACTCAACAGTATGAAAGCAGATCTAATTAAATGGAACAATATTCCCATGAATCCTACAGGTAGAATAAACCTCTTCAGAATAGCATGGCTCCCAAAGTTTTAATATTTGTTCTCGGTAATATCAATTACCCCACCGAAGAGTATACTTGGTCATAAAGGACTTTATATTTGCAAATAAAACTCATAGAATCAAATATTTAGTTTACTCCTCTTGCATTTAAGAGGAACATTGGGTACATATTGAAGATGAGGATACTCATCCCGGGAATCTTTTAACTCATCTAGTTTCTAAGGATAAAGCTAAGAACATTAACAACTTCATAGTTAAGAACACTATAACAATATAGAAGAAAAAGAAACCTACTATACAATAACCAATATCACTCACTAAAAGCATAACCCTATGGAACAATCCTTGGATAGCAAAAGGAAAGGAGGACCAAGGCACGCTTCATATAATTGATTAAAATGCCTTTATTAGTATGGCATGTTCAATAGAAACAAGTTCTTTTTTTTAAACCGACACGTTTTGGCTGCATGGCCTTCGTCAGGACGTACTTCCATGGCCTTCGTCAGGACGTACTCCCTGACGAAGGCCATGCAGACGAAACGCGTCGGTTTAAAAAAAACGTTGTTTCTATTGAACATGCCATACTAATGAAGGCATTTTAATTAATTATATGAAGTGCCTTGGTCCTCCTTTCCTTTTGATGACCAATTTACCCCTTTTACCAAAGAGCACCTTCTATCTACCAAAATGTACAATTGTGTACCTTAGTAGCGCTTCCCTTCCTCCTCTTTCAATCCTTGGATAGCTTTTGAGAATTCAATTATAAATTTGTCAATGTGGAATACTGATGGCATAGAAACCATAAATGACTTGGTAATAGGAAATAAATATATTTCACAGAATTAAGAAGGAATTTTGGTCTGACCAATGTAGATATTTTAAAATACAAGCAACTTAAAAGTTTCATATCAAGAAATTCCTGTTTGAAATCTTGTGGACTTCAGAGTAATCTTGAGGGAAACCTATTTGAGTCAGAGAATAGGTAAGCTATAAAACCTTGCAGAGAGCCTATTCAACTGGCAATCTCTTAGAATCTTTTTTTAACTCCTGGAAACAATACATCAAAATAACTGATGGTGGCACAAGGTGAGGGAATGTTGGAACATAACGAATGGAATTACAGTTAACTCAAATGTAATGCCTAATCCAGTTTAAACTAATGTATGGAATTAATTACGTAGGCAAAGATCCTGTCCTGTCTTGAGTGTTGTCCCTGTCTTGAGGGTTGGATATCAGCTGATGTACAAAGGGCTATATAAATTAATTTGATTTCATTTCATTTGACAATGACTCAATAATCCATGCCTTCTGGGAATGCTGTAATGTCCAAAAGTTATGGGCGGAGTTAAAAAGTTGGCTGTCAGAAGTATTACAATATCAATGTACTTTTAATTCATCTGTCTGCGTTTCAAAACATGGCAGAGGGTGAAGTGAAATACTCAATGGGTTGGATGTTATTTTTCTCGTCAATCGTCTTGAAAAAAACGTATACTTCAAAACTGGAAATCACAAAGGAAAGATCAAATGCTTTATTATCTAAATGTTGATGGGCGATGGAGAGAAACAAAATGGTGCAGTTTGAGGTCTTGGAGCAGAGAGTGATACAGGCACTGGAGATGGGGGTGTGAGCAGGTGGGTATAGACAGGGGTGATGTTGTGGATGTTTGTGTGCATCTATATGCTGTCGTTTGTATGTGTATGTATGTATTGTAAAAAAAAACACAAAAAAAACATGAATAACAAATACGGATATCTTTGGTCCTATCCATACACCTACGTAAAGCTAGCACCAGACCCAGGCCATTCCAACTCTATTGTTCACTGGAAGCAAAGGTGAGACAGGTAAATGCTCGAAAGTCAGGGACCTGTATGATATGGGTATAACATTGGGAGAAAAAACTGCATTAGGATGTTACCTCACTTTGGAGTTGCCAGGTCGCAAACTCCAAACAGGAAGGGTGTACTAATAGCGAGTGGAAATCCCCCACGCTTGGCCAAGGCCATGAGCAGGGCAGTCTTGTACGAAGGCCCTTCGGGTTCAAAGAATCCTATGGTTAAAAATGGAGGCTCACTCAATGTGGAACCGCACCACCAGAGGATGAGACCTGAGGTAGAGCCGTCAATCCCTACATGACACGACGAGATGTCTTCCATATCAACCTTCAATGTGGAAAAAGAAAGGCCCTGCTCAAAAAGCTCTACAAGAACATCAACATGTCCACCAAAGAACTCTGAAAAAGGAGAAACTCCTTTAACCTGACACCAACCCTCAAACGCGTTACTTTTGGTCACGTAGTATATAAGTGGCGACACTTATATACTACGTGACCAAAAGTAACGCATTTCCACTGCTCAACAGTCCAATGGCGGTGAGCTTTACACCACTCCAGCCGAAGCTTGGCATTGCACATGGTGATCTTAGGCTTGTATGCGGCTGCTCAGGCATGTAAACCAATTTCATGCCGTGCGGTAGCAGAGAGAACAGTCTATAACTGGGGTGGCTGGGGTCTTTGACAATTTTTAGGGCCTTCCTCTGACACCGCCTGGTATAGAGGTCCTGGATGGCACTGGAACTAGGCCTTACGCATTACCCTCTGTAGTGCCATGCGGTCGGAGGCCAAGCAGTTGCCATACCAGGCAGTGATGCAAACCGCCAGGAAGCTCTCGATGGTGCAGCTGTAGAACCTTTTGAGGATCGGAAGAACCATGCCAATTCTTTTCAGTCTCCTGAGGGGGAATAGGTTTTGTCGTGCCCTCTTCATAACTGTCTTGGTGTGCTTGGACCATGTTAGTATGTTGGTGATGTGGACGCCAAGGAACTCTCAACTACAGCCCCGCCAATTAGAATGGGGGCGTGCTCGGTCCTCATTTTCCTGTAGTCTACAATCATCTCCTTTGTCTTGATCACGTTGAGGGAGAGGTTGTTGTCCTTGCACCACACAGTCAGGTCTCTGACCTCCTCCCCATAGGCTGTCTCGTCGTTGTCGGTGATAAGACCTACCACTGTTGTGTCATCGGCAAACTTAATGATGGTGTTGGAGTCGTGCCTGGCCGTGCAGTCATGAGTGAACAGGGAGTACAAGAGGGGACTAAGCACGCACCCCTGAGGGACCCCCATGTTGAGGATCAGCATGGCGGATGTATCCCCCGTAGTCAGGAAGTCCAGGATCCAGTTACAGAGTGAGGTGTTTAGTCCCTGGGTCCTTAGCTTATTGATGAGCTTTGACGGCCCTATGGTGTTAAACGCTGAGCTGTATTCAATGAATAGCATTCTCACATAGGTGTTCCTTTGTGTGAAAGGGCAGTCTGGAGTGCAATAGAGATTGCATCATCTGTGGATCTGTTGGGGCGGGATGCAAATTGGAGTGACCAGCCTTTCAAAGCACTTCATGGCTACAGACGTGAGTGCTACGGGTCATTAGTCATTTAGGCAGGTTAACTTAGTGTTATTGGGCACAGGGACTATGGTGGTCTGCTTGAAACATGTTGGTATTACAGACTCAGACAGGGAGAGTTTGAAAATGTCAGTGAAGACACTTGCCAGTTGGTCAGCGCATGCTCGGAGTACACGTCCTGGTAATCCGTCTGGCCCTGCGGCCTTGTGAATGTTGACCTGTTGAAAGGTCTTACTCACATGGGCTGTGGAGAGCGTGATCACACAGCCGTCCTGAACAGCTGAGGCTCTCGTGCATGTTTCAGAGTTACTTGTCTCGAAGCTAGCATAGAAGTAATTTAGCTCGTCTGTTAGGCTTGTGTCACTGGGCAGCTCTCGGCTGTGCTTCCCTTTGTAGTCTGTAATAGTTTGCAAGCCCTGCCACACCCGTCAAGAGTCGGAGCCTGTGTAGTACGATTCGATTTTAGTCCTGTATTGAAGCTTTTCCTGTTTGATGGTTCATCGGAGGGCATAGCTGGATTTCTTATAGGCTTCCCGCTCCTTGAATGAGGCAGCTCTACCCTTTAGCTTAGTGCGGATGTTGCCTGTAATCCATGGCTTCTGGTTGAGGTATGTACGTACAGTCACTGTGGGGATTACGTCATCGATGCACTTATTGATAAAGCCAGGGACTGATATGGTGTACTACTCAATGCCATCAGAAGAAACCCGGAACATATTCCAGCCTGTGCTATTAAAACAGTCCTTTAGGTTAGCATCTGTTTCATCTGACCACTTAATTCAATCTCCCCGGCCGAATCCGAAGCCGGGGCTTCAGGCTGCCCCGGACGAATGTCATCCAATTCACACTCTTAAAAACCCTCCAGAGCCAATCAGGAATAATATATCATCCCCGGAATCTGGACTCCTTCCTCACAAAGTGAGACAATAGTCACACAAACTGGTCTGACCCAAGGCCTTCTGGGCATGTTTCCACCCCAGGCAACAGGATAGCACTCGTGAGTATATTTAATTTTCATTGTGAAACCACATGCCGTACAGCACTGTCGGAGGTTCAAACCCTTTCTACTGGCCCTCTTACTCATGCAAGGAAGCACTGGCTACACAAGCAGAGCAAAAAGTAGTGTATTTTTAGCCATCACAAAAAACGATACCAAGAGCCAAACCTGGCAACATCTATGGGGACTATTACTCTCTCCCCACTAACAGAGCGAGTTCAAGAGCGAAGAATTGAGGAAATGGATGCAAGCCCCGGTATTTTAGCCAGGAAGGCAGGGCTGCTGAGGGCGGACTCGGCATCCATTGGCCCGTGGGGCGTGATTTCCGTTTGCTTCAGTTGAATAGGATTGGTATGTTATACTGAGTGACCAACTGAAAGGGAACAGTCACAGGGACGGGACAGTAAATCAGCTGAGGTTTAGCTTTGATCAGCTACCACAATGGAGGAGTATATAGCCCTTCTCGCTATAGAGTCAGCTATTCTTCTGGCCACTAAAAAGAGTGTAAAGAGTGTAAAAGCCCTCTTCGGTCAGGGTACAACCTGACCACAACGTCACAAAAGACACGGATCTTCTGAAGACACAGATGCGAACATAAGAGAGCCCCCAGCATAAGAGAGCCCCCAGCATAAGAGAGCCCTAGGTTTTTGACCATCCATCCCTCTTAAGTTATTTACCAGGTCATATCCTCTGTTATAGCTTGTTATCTGGGCCCATAATACCACACCATCGATCCCTAACAACCTGCCACTGGACACACACACACACACACACACACACACACACACACACACACACACACGAACGTAGTTCAGCTGTTGCTTGTTCAATGCGTAGACATTATAAACACTGCTGCAGGGTGTGTTTGAGTGAGCATATACAGTATGCACATGCGGGTGTGCAAGTATAATCCAAATGGATTCAAACATTCATACCCCAATATGGCCACCAACCTACATACGTCATTGGAACACTTGTAATCAGAACATCGATTCCACAAATTCCCCAGAAAATGAGTAATCAGATTCTAAATAAAGGGGGTCACAGGTGAGACGATGGGATCTCCCTTCCTTACTATGTCATTAGGGAACCAGTGACCTCTTTCTCACTTCCTCCACACTGCTAGAGCAATCTGAACATGATAGTCCCAGTGTGTATCTCAGGAGTATGTGTGTGTGTACGTATGCATGTGTGTGTGTGTGTGTGCGTGCCTGCATGTATGCTGGATGAATGTCTGTATGTGTACTGTGTGAATCTGTGTGTGCGGGTGTCCAGGGAGGGGGAGATACAAAGCTTCATCATTAAAGCTTTAACCTGGTTAAATGAAAGGTTAAATAAATCTTGATGACATGTAGATTTACCATATCTCTCTGAAGGAGGAGGACTACAAACGTAGGGCAGGAGGTGAGAGGGGGGTGTGTCTCTTCCAGGGAAATGTCTTCCGTCACGGGGAGACGAGGCTCCCTCTGCCCTGCTGACAGACTGACCTCCACAGGGGCTCTGGAGGTATGGAGATTTGTATGTGTATGCACACAGTCCGAAAGGTACAGAACGGCAGGCTCAGGGTCAGGCTAGGCAGAGGTCAGTAATCCAGGGTGGTGTGACAAGGTACAGAACAACAGGCAGGGTCAGGGCAGGCAGAATGATCAAAAACCGGGAAAGCTTTAAAACAGGAACTAATGCCAGCCAGGACCACGGGAAAAAATGCTGGTAGGCTTGACGAAAGAAAACAAACTGGCAACAGACAAACCGAGAACACAGGTATAAATACACTGGGGATAATGAGGAAGATGGGCGACAAAAAAAAATAGACTCTCAAATCTCACAAATCTGATTGAATGTTGCTATATGTTCCCGTTTTATAGCTTATGTAGCCTAACATTAAAGAAATGACAGGTCAATGATTTTTTTTTTTTACATTTAACCTAATTAATGTAGATCCAGTGAACAATGTTATAATGTGGTTCATTTGTTGTTGATATACAGGCATTATAACCCCTACCTTGGATGATGGTATACAGTGTCGGGGTCCTGTTAGTACAGTGGCTATTATATTGTGAAGTGAATTCCATTAACGCAACTGCTTGAAACTGAATGAATCACACGTTCGTGCATCGTTTTGTTATGAATAAACTTGATTGAATGGTAATAAAACAAAAAAAGTCACGTTCATGCGTTCACACATTTAAGTCACACCATCAATAAAAAACAAATAAATCACACGGTCAACGGTTCATTCATGGCATTTATTACCCCTCATAAATTGGTATGCAGGGTGGCAGGGGGGATGGAGGTATGACGTATTTGTTTGTATGTGTGTGTACAGTTGAAGTCGGAAGTTTACATACACTTAGGTTGGAGTCATTAAGACTTGTTCTTCAAGCGTGTGCGAGCAAGGAGGCCTACAAACCTGACTCAGTTACACCAGCTCTGTCAGGAGGAATGGGCCAAAATTCACCCAACTTATTGTGGGAAGCTTGTGGAAGGCTACCTGTAACGTTTGACCGAAGTTAAGGAATTTAAAGGCAATGCTACCAAATACGAATTGAGTGTATGTAATCTTCTTTATTTTTACTCTGATTAAATGTCAGGAATTGTGAAAAACTGAGTTTAAATGTAGTTGACTAAGGTGTATGTTAACTTTTGACTCCAACTGTGTGTGTGAGAGAGAGAGTGTGTGTGAAATAGGTTAGTCCTGCTGTGTGGGGTTGGTATGGGGGGGGGATGGCAGGTGGCACACTATCATGTGATTGGTAAAGTTGAATTACTACTGCTGTTAGTAGCGAGTTGCACAGAAGTTCACAAACACACACACACACACACACACATAGAGGTAGCGGGTAGCCTCTGGGTCTCAGGAGATAAAGTATTTGTGGCTGACATGAGTTTCAAAACAGAAATGCCTGATGTCTCAGAGTGTGTGTGTGTTTCGAATTTAGCAGTTCATCAAGAGGAAAGGTTAAGGGTTTTATGGACAACGTAGTAAGGCTTCTTTGGTGCGGAGTGACACCACACACACATCATAAATCATCCCTTTAATCATTGTAGGTTCATAATGTTTGTCCCATGTGTATGGTTTAGTAAGGTCAGTTCATGGACCTGAAATTTGCCAAACCTCCTCTCATCCCTCTCTCCTCTACTCTTCCATCACTTGCTCTCTCTGGGGTCATTTCCCGTCCATGGCTCTGTCTTGGGACCGTCCATCGGAGCCTTCTAAGTACTTGACTCCCCACCTATGTGACTGGCTTCTTCTGTGTGTGCATACTGAAGTATCTGGTTCTCTCACCCCAGAGGAGCTGACCCTCTCTTCTTCTTCGTGTGTGTGTGCGTGCGTGCGTGTGTGTGTGTGACCAAAGGGTGGGTGTGTATGTGTGTGTGACCAAAGGGTTCTTTGTGTGTGTGTGTGAAGACTTAAGTGTGTGTAAATTTCCTTGACGTGTCCATCACAGCCTTGACTCCACCTGTATGTGATTAATTCTCTCTGTAACCCCCACAGGAGCTGAATCTAATGAGAAAGACCTATATGGGATTCATTCACAATGGAACCATAGACATTTCATCACTAAACTATACCAGTGATCTTTCCTAGAACCTCTGGGTACAACTGTGGATACAAAACCAGCTGTCCCTCTTAGAACTGACTTCAGGGAGTGCTTTTTACTGCATGCAGTGTGTGTGTTTGTTGTGTGTGTGTGTGTTTGGAATCCTCAAGCCTCTTACCTAAAGGTCCTAGACACCTTCACTCTTAGAAGAAAAGGTGCTATCTAGAACCTTAAAGGGTGCTTTGGCTGTCCCGATAGCGGCACCCTTTAAAGAACCCTATTTTGGTTTCCACAGAAAGTTCTACCTGGAACCAAAAAGTGTTCTCCTATAGGGGCAAACGAAGAACCCTTTTGGAACCCTTTTTTTCTAAGAGTGTATAGGTCCACACCACACTAGATAGACTGACCATTGACTCCTCAGATCCACATGACACAGAAGTGGGGAGACACTTATAGGTTAGATGTGGGCCAGCCCCCGGAGGATTGTGGGTGTATGTAGAGCCTTGGTTACACAATGTACAGTAGCTTGTGCTTTTCGTAATCGGATCAAGGACCAACCACAATCAGTTATTTTAATTGTTGACACACCCGTCTAAAAATGTGGGCACAATAAAGTAAACATTATCACAGCTCGTTTTGCTCATATTTACCAACGGTGCCAATATTAGTGTAGGGCACTGTATGTTGAATTGACGTTAGCTAATATGGTGACAACGATATAGGATGTGTGTAGTGGTTAAGGGTTATGATATGAAGGTTTGGCCTGGAAAGTTTTTTTTGCCTGGTCATACACAGCTGATGTGTTATGCATTGAAGTCCCAAGTGAAGGGAAAAGGTAAGAGGAGGAGAGCGACAAGGAATTATTCAACGATCAAAGGGATCATGCTGTTTATATGTGGCTGCTATGAAAGTGAACTGTGTTTTCGTGTGATCAGGGGTGTTCTCATTCCGCAAATTCTGTTGAAAAACGTTTCTTAAATGAATGAGGCAAGAGTGTCCAAGGCGGAATTGAATGTGTCAATGTCTGTTACCTTGATTACTCAAATTTCTCTTGACCTGTGCACCTACGTTGTACACTTTCATTCATAGGCTAGGTTGTAGCTACCTCGTGATGGGTATAGGGAAAATTAGTATCATGTAATAGCCTAAACCTATCGATGTTACATTGAGCTGGGTGAATGGAATATGAATGACAGTCATCCAATATGCTGTAATAGAAATAAGGCCATGCTCATAAAAAATTGTCTTCCCTCATCTTCGACCACCACTGGATTTGATAAAGACTGCGAGCTGAAGCCAGAGTCTGGAAAGCACTTAATCTGAAGTAGATCTGAAGACATCAACCGTATAGTAGTTTGAAGTTTTAATGTCACACTCACAAGTATAGTGAAATGCCGTTCTTGCAAGCTCTAACCCAACAATCCAGCAATCAATAACAATGTAATACTAAAAATATAGTTCCCACTGTGAAGCATGGAGGAGGAGGTGTGATGGTGTGGGTGTGCTTTGCTGGTGACACTGTCGTGATTTATTTAGAATTCAAGGCACACTTAAACCAGCATGGCTACTACAGCATTCTGCAGCGATACGCCATCCCATCTGGTTTGGGCTTAGTGGGACTATCATTTGTTTTTCAACAGGACAATGACCAAACACACCTCCAGGCTGTGTAAGGTCTATTTGACCAAGAAGGAGAGAGATGGAGTGGTGCATCAGATGACCTGGCCTCCACAATCACCCGACCTCAACCCAATTGAGATAGTTTGGGATGAGTTGAGTTTGACCGCAGAGTGATGGAAAAGCAGACACAAGTGGGATGTCCTTCAAGACTGTTGGAAAAGCATTCCAGATTAAGCTGGTTGAGATAATGCTAATGGTGTACAAAGCTGTCATGTGATTCCACATGTGTTATTTCATAGCATTGATGTACAATGTAGAAAATAGTTTTTTTAAATAAAGAAAAACCCTTGAATGAGTAGGTGTGTCCAAACTTTTGACTGGTACTGTAAACATATTTTCCTTTATTATTTTCCACTAACTCTACCAACCCTCCCCTAATTGGAGTAAACTAATGAACAACAACACTTTGGCTTTAACTTTATAATTTTTTTTTACTTATCTTGTACATAACGTTGCCTCTACCGTCTATTATGACTTGAAAATAACTTCTAGACATCAGGACTGCGATTACTCACCAAGGACTAGCAGAATCCTTTTTTTCCTTTCATGACTCTGACAAGCCCGCCGCGAAGGATATACTGCTTCCTCGGGAACAGGCCACGATTCCTGTGGATCGAGGAGGCTGAGTAAGAGGAGCCGAAGGGTAGGCTGCCTTCTGAGAATTCGTAGGTGATCGAATAAATCCCCACTTCCCTCCATTTTGCTAGTAAACGTGCAATCTTTGGAGAATAAAATCGCCAAGTTACGCGAAATATTAAACTACCAACGGGACATAAAAACGATAATATCTTATGCTTCACGGAGTCGTGGCTGAACGACGACACTGTCAACATACAGCTGTCTGGTTCGACGATGTACCGGCAGGATGGAACAGCGGCGTCTGGTAAGACAAGGTGAGGCGGACTATGTCTTTTTGTAAACAGCAGCTGGTGCACGATATCTAAGGAAGTCTCGAGCTGATGTGTAGAGTATCTCATGATAAGCTGTAGACCACACTACCTACCGAGAGAGTTTTCATCTGTATTCTTCGTAGCTGTTTTACCAAGACAGGCACCAAGACAGCATTGAATGAGCTGTAATCCGCCATAAGCAAACAAGAAAATGCTCACCCAGAGGCGGCACTCCTAGTAGCCAGGGACTTTAATACAGGGAAATTTAAATCCGTTTTAACAAATTTCTATCAGCATGTTAAATGTGCAACCAGAGGAAAAAGAGTTCTGGACCACCTATACTCTAAACACAAAGACGCATAAAACGCTCTCCCTCACCCAACATTTAGCAAATCTGACCATAATTATACCCTCCTGATTCCTGCTTTCAAGCAAAAATTAAAGCAAGAAGCACCAGTGACTAGATCAATAAAAAAGTGGTCAGATGAAGCAGATGCTAAGCTACAGGACTGTTTTGCTAGCACAGACTGGAATATGTTCTGGGATTCCTCCGATGGCATTGAGGAGTATACCACATCAGTCACTGGCTTCATCAATAAGTGCATCGATGACATCATCCCCACAGTGACTGTACGTACATATCCCAAACAGAAGCCATGGATTACAGGCAGCATCCGCACTGAGCTAAAGACTAGAGCTGCCGCTTTCAATGAGCAGGACTCTAACCCGGACGCTTATAAGAAATCCCGCTATGCCCTCCGACAAACCATCAAACAGGCAAAGCTTCAATACAGGAATAAGATCGAATCATACTGCACTGGCTCTGACGCTCGTCGGATGTTGCAGGGCTTGCAAACCATTACAGACTACAAAGGGAAGCACGAGCCGAGAGCTGCCTAGTGACACGAGCCTACCAGATGAGCTAAATTACTTCTATGCTCGCTTCGAGGCAAATAACACTGAAACATGCCTGAGAGCACCAGCTGTTCGGGATGACTGTGTGATCACGCTCTCCGCAGCCGATGTGAATGTTGACCTGTTTAAAGGTCTTACTCACAAGGCAACAGGGCCAGATGGATTTTCAGGACGTGTACTGCAAGCATGCGCTGACCAACTGGCAAGTGTCTTCAATCACATTTTCAACCTCCCCCTGTCCGTGTCTGTAATACCAACATGTTTTAAGCAGACCACCATAGTGCCTGTGCCCAATAACACTAAGGTAACCTGCCTAAATGACTAACGACCTGTAACATTGAAGTCAGTAGCCATGAAGTGCTGTGAAAGGCTGGTCATGGCTCACATCAACACCATCATCTCAGAAACCCTAGACCCACTCCAATTTGCATACCGCCCAACAGATCCACAGATGATGCAATCTCTATTGCACTCCACACTGTCCTTTCCCACCTGCACAAAAGGAACACCTATGTGAGAATGCTTTTCATTGACTACAGCTCAGCGTTCAACACCATAGTGCCCTCAAAGCTCATCAATAAGCTAAGGACCCTGGGACTAAACACCTCACTCTGCAACTGGATCTTGGACTTCCTGATGGGCCGCCCCCAGGTGGTAAGGGTAGGTAACAACACATCTGCCACGCTGATCCTCAACACGGGCCCCTCAGGGGTGCATGCTCAGTCCCCTCCTGTACTCCTTGTTCACTCATGACTGCACGGCCAGGCACGACTCCAACACCATCATTAAATTTGCCAATGACACCACAGTGGTAGGCCTGATCACCGACAACAACGAGACAGCCTATAGGGAGGAGGTCAGAGACCTGGCCATGTGGTGCCAGGACAACAACCTCTCCCTCAACATGATCAAGGCAAAGGAGATGATTGTGGACTACAGGAAAAAGAGGACCGAGCATGCCCCCATTCTCATCGACGGGGCTGCAGTGGAGCAGGTTGAGAGCTTCAAGTTCCCTGGTGTCCACATCACCAACAAACTAACATGGTCCAAGCACACCAAGACAGTCGTGAAGAGGCCACGACAAAAACCTATTCCCCCTCACAAGACCGAAAAGGTTTGGCATGGGTCCTCAGATCCTCAAAAGGTTCTACAGCTGCACCAATTAGAGCATGGCTGGTTGCATGGCTGACTGGTTGCATCACTGCCTGGTATGGCAACTGCTCGGTCTCCGACTGCAAGGCACTACAGAGAGTAGTGCGTATGGCCCAGTACATCACTGGGGCCAAGCTTCGTTGCCATCCAGGACCACTATACCAGACGCTGTCAGAGGAAGGCCCTGAAAATGGTCAGACTCCAGTCACCCTAGTCATAGACTGTTCTCTTTGCTGTAGCACGCACGGCAAGAGGTACCGAAGCGCCAAGTCTAGGTCCAAGAGGCCTCTAAACAGCTTCTAACCCCAAGTCATAAGACTTCTGAACATCTAGTCAACTGGCTACCCAGACTATTTGCATTGCCCCCCCACAGTATATTTTACATTAGTTATCTTGTTGTTATTAGTCCCACCCTTCAGCTCCATTCAACCCCTCCCATCAATCTCTTAACACCTTCCATATTGGATTTCTATTTGTCCCATATTGTTCAACTGTGCTGTGATGTTTCACACAATTCTGAAGATTGTAATTTTAAAGATGAACATTTTTGCTAAAAGTATTATTCATTGATTGACTATGACTTTTCAAATCACCCAGTTGTGCTGCCTGCAGAGTTAGCTCAAGGTAAATGTTGTAATTCTTCAGCCATTCCTGAACCTGTGAACAAAAATAACATATGGACAGTACCAAAATAAATGATCTAATGACTCTGTCTCTTCGCAGCAAAATCTGCAGAGCTGGGAAGGTTGTATCCCCCATATATATATAACATTTGAATTGGTTGCAAGAATTATGTATAGTAATTCAAATTGAAAGATTCTATGTTTTGAATCCGCCATCGTTTTGCGTATGAGTTCATAAACCATGTGCCATGGAATCGGTACATCGTAAATCTCTTCCCAACTATTTTGCAATCTATATGGCACTGCTTTCAATTTTTTGGTCGTTAAATGAAACTGGTATGGTTTTTTATTCATCGCAATTGTCTTTAGCCAATTTTGGTCTTTAATGCAGGGCTGACAGACAAGTTCCTTAATTTTTCCCCTTTCCACTTGCCTCTTCCATTTTTGCGGTAATGCTGCAATGAGTTGATTGTAATTTTGGGTAGAGCAGATATCTCCATCTCCACCTCCACAGTTAACGCAACCCTATAAATCACTCCTTTCAATGGTGCCCTGCTCCTAAGAGCAAAGCAAGGAGAAGATCTTGACCCAAGTTGCATGACACGGAGCACTCGCTCCCTCTGGTCAGAAGAAACACAAACAAACATCACATGTCCACTACAGTTTACCTTCACTGATTCAACTGCACCAGTGGAGGCTGCTGAGGGGAGGACGGCTCATAATAACGTCTGGAACGGAGCGAATGGAATGATATCATACACATGGAAACTGTGTGTTTGATGCATTTGATACCATTCCACTGATTCTGCTCCAGTCATTGCCACGAGCCCGTCCTCCCCAATTAAGGTGCCACCGACCTCCTGTGAACTACACCCACCCTGAACTTTGTCACCCACCCTGAAACCACAAATGGATCCGCCAAAAAGCAAGGCTCCACTTTTTCCCAAAATGTCACTCCTACTGGACCAGATTCTTCTTACTATCTACCCCGGACAGGGTATCGTCTGTTGAGTCTGAGCTTGCAGAAGGTTAGGCGGAGCAGTAATATCTGAACAATTACCTGCTTGCTTTCGAAATGGCCACTCCTTTCGACACACCCACTCCTTTCCACACGCGCATACCCCAGTTGCCATATTGGGGCTCAGCTTCCCCCTTCTCATTCAAAACATTTTTGCAAAACATAATTCTCTAGACCTCCAAGGGAGGTGTGATAATGAGGTGGTTATGGAGGTATGGCAACACAAGACTAATAGACCAATAACAAATAGAGCTCCAAACCTCTCTGCCTATAAGAGAGAGTTTTAAGTTTTCCCTCCCCTCTCAGACCACACACCCAGACAGCCCAAACAAAATTATTGCTTGAGAAATGTTTTTGCTAAAAAAGCATTTTTTTTCTTCAATTTTAATGGAAAACTATTACAATAAAGTACTTAAGTGTTACCCAGAAAATATTTGATATTGATATAAAAAAAACTGGCCTAGGCAGAGAGCTCTGTAAATATTGTACATAATTTTGTTATTTTCACATTTTTTCAATAATGTTTGGGGTTGGTCACTTACATCTCATGGTCTTGACTCTGACTTTCATCATTCTTTTTGGCTTACTCCTATAGCTAGCTAGTTGGCTGTTTTGGATTCAAATAATGCAGCCCCTGCTTTATTGTTTAATCTGTCAGGAAGGAATTACAAAAAGTACTGCATGCTGTGTCCAGAGACGACAGAAGACGTTCAGGGACTGTTCTTAAATGCTGCCAAGATGTTGTGACTTCCCGTGTCCTTTTCAGCAGCTGTGGCATGACCCATGTAGGTGCTACATGTTCGGCAATGGACAACCAGTGGCTACGGAGAAGCAGGTCCTATGGAGAAACTGACCATCGATTCCCCCTCTGCCGAAGCTACACTGCCTTTCCAATCCAAACTGTCTCAACTCCCAGCCTTTCACCTGAAGCCTAATTGAGACATTCAATCTCAATACCATCTCAATTTACATTTGTTGTTTGTTTTTCTTTTCATTGGCTTTGAGATGATTTTCTGTAATACAAGTTAAAAGCATTATTATTATATAATATCCCTAGTCGTTGTCTGTCATAGTCAATGTCTCCTTGAAGCTTGGCTCTGTAGGATTCAAGTTTATTATGTGAGCTGCAGGCATGTTGATAAGACAACGCACAGAAACACATTAGTCAAAGTACTGGAACAGAGCACTTAAGTGTTCCAAGTTAGGGGAGAAACGTTTCCACACAAAACGATGGACATGGAGTTTATTTTTCAGTCTTAAAAGTTTATAACAACTTCTGGATAACATAACATAAAAAATAAAATAAAAAACAGATTTTTTTAAATGAATAAATGTCACCCCATGATGACATTACAAATTAAAAATAAGATTTGAAAAACAACATCACAGGAAGAATCTTCCCCCCACAGCTCTCCTCGTTGACCGTAGAATAGAAAAAGAAAGAATAGAACAAATTCTATTTGATTCTATTCTCGCAGTACGTAACATTACATGCATACCTACCACACGCTAGTTCATAGTGGGACAACCTAGACCAGTGTTAAGATGTGAATTCATATCAATAATATACATTTTCAGGAGTGGATTTTATTATCAACCTGTTATGGTATGAAATCGGGTCATTTTCTAACCCCCCATTTAACTATTGAACGATAGATTACTAGTAGAAATCAAATACAAAAGCTTGAGTGATTGGCATTATCATACACAGTACATGATCATAATAGGATGGGGTTTTTGATTGGTTGGCAGGGAAACTCTGTTTACTCAGTTTCGTTGTCATGCCAATTGTTTTGTGAAATGTGAAAAAAATTACCTTTTGGAGATAAAAATAATGAATGATGGAAAATAAACTCCCGCCCGCAGCCAAAGTGTATATACTTTTTTATTTTTAAATATATATATATATATATATATATATATATATATATATATATAAAATACTGTTTCATTTATAGATGTACAATATCTGAATGAGTGTGTGTATATGTGAGCGAGTGAAAGCATGAGTGTGTGAATGAGTGCATGAATCAATTAAATGAGTGAAGACGAGTGACCAAACAAAATCAACCCAGAAATTCATAATATAGCTAAGTACCTGTTTTATGTCTTACAACTATAAAGGTGTTTTACATAATATACACATTTAATTACTTACAAAAAGAGAAACGAGGCCTAGAGTTAACAGGCTGGGAGAGACAGCAGTGTTAGTACCACCAAAGAGAAAAAACGAGATAAAAGGAAAGAATAACAGAAAGATTTAATAAAAATTAAAACCTAGAAAAACGCAGTCTCGCTAAGAAAGCTCATCAGTGCATCTCTTCTCTTTGATGTTCCGACGTCAAAGTGCCGATTTGGTAACACGGAGACAACTCCACTCATTTGTAAAACACAAAAAGAAAAAATGAAAGAAAAAATCTGTCTAAAAATGAAATGTTTGTACCACCCTCTGTACTGTACTGAAAATCTAAATATATATTTTTTCTTGTTGTTGAAACAAAATAATAATTTTGAAAAGATAAAAATAAAATGCACTTTTGCCACACAAGGCACCTTTCATGTTTTTTTTTGTGTTTCTTTTTGACGTACTTGAGGTATTAAAAAAGAAGAAAAGACTAAATAGATTCATTTTTTCAAAGTTTTTTTCTTTTGTTGCTGTGTTGCACAGTAGCACCATTTAAGTTGTTGTTTCCGGAAGACAATACACCAATTGGAATTCCACCTTGTCACGGAGACATCATCATCACCACCCCTCCGCCGCCGCCATGTTCGTTGTCGGTTGTCCCCAGCAACGGTTGCCGCTGCGCTGTTACGTCCTCTTCATACAGACCACACAGCGGCTGACGCGCGTCCGCAGGTTACCTGCTTTCAGCGTCTCCGACTGTGGCTTCCTGTTAGGGGTCAGGGGTTAGAGGTCAGGGTTTGGCGTCACTGAATGGGCACTTGGATCTTTACATTTTATATGAAAACTACCCATCTCAAGCAAATAACTACATTATCTAATGCTTTCAGTGTCATTTCTCATTACTCAATCAACCAATAAATTATTCAATAAATCAATTACTGAGGGGAAAAAACCCATCATAATCTCTGCAACATTCTCTCGTACCTGAACATTTCTGATTGGTCGACGGTAGCCAGCCAGAAGCTGTAGGAGTTGCCGTAGTAGTTGCAGGTTCCCCGACCGTGGCACTCGATGAAGGGAGCGCTCCGGAATTCCTCTAGACAGGAGCCAGGAGAGGCCAGAGCCTGACCCGAACCCTCAGCACCAGCACTAGTGTGCTGTTATAAAAAGAGAGAGGGAGGAAGGGAGGGAGAGGAGGAGGGGAGTGGGAGGGATTGGTGGAGAAAGGTAAATGTGTGTGTTCATATGGTGGCTTAAACACACTTAAAATGTCAAACTTGATTCCTGAGTGTGTGTGTGTGTGTGTGTGTGTGTGTGTGTGTGTGTGTGTGTGTGTGTGTGTGTACCATCATGAAGGAGTATCCGATCCACAGTGGTTCCCAGTAGCTGGGGCAGGTGGGGATCTGAATGGTTTGACTGTGTACAGCTATCACCATGGCAGGGGCCTCACACACTGCACACCTAAAACACACACACACACATAGAGGAGTGGTTAAATACACACTCAGACATGATCAAATCACAGTCCCCTATTGTATCTCGTCTCCTCTATATGCCCTCCGTCCCTCCATCCCTTCCCCCTCCCTCCATCCCTCTCTACCTGCTGATGTAAGGTTTGATGCCCTCTCCGGTGATGGGGGCCATAGTCATGGGCATAGGCGTGGGTGTGGACAGCCAATAGGAGTAGTCGTTACGGGAGGCAAAGTTACACACGTTGTTAATGTTACAGAACATGAATGGCATGGTGCTGAACCGACGCAGGCAACTACCAGCAGTTCCTAGAGAGAGGGAGTAGAGGAAAGCGTGGCGAGAGGATGGGGAGAGATGAAGAGGAGGAGGGATGGGCGAGAGGAGAGGAGAGGAGAGGAGAGGAGAGGAGAGTTTAATAATTTGTTTGGAAGATTTTCCAGCTTTGAACTATTTCCTGTGTGTGTGTGTGTGTGTGCGACCACGCATGTGTGTGCAGCCGTCTTTGTGTCCCAGCTTGTATATATAACTCCAGTCTCCATCCTTACCCAGGTCCTGTCCGTGTGCCCTCTCGTTGCCCTGTACGTAGAGCAGAGAGTAGCCGTCGTAGATGAGGCTGGTGCCCTCTGGGCAGAGGGGGACGTCCTCGCCCTGGCTGTGTCTGGTGATCAGGAAGCCGTGCGCGACAGAGGCAGATCCAGATGGACCTGGGGGGCCCTGCAGGCCATCTGAACCAGGGGGACCGGGATATCCACGCTCACCTGGGAACAGGGGATAGAAGGGATAAAAGACAAAGCAATGGGGAACATTAACAACTCAATGAATTGTATAATACCATTGATTGATTACACCAATACCTCAGGTAGAGTAAAGTTCTTGGCAGAGTAAGATGTGCTATAATGATCAGTATAATCAGTAAGATGTCCTACAATGATCAGTAAGATGTGCTACAATGATCAGTATAATCAGTAAGATGTCCTACAATGATCAGTAAGATGTGCTACAATGATCAGTATAATCAGTAAGATGTCCTACAATGATCAGTAAGATGTCCTACAATGATCAGTATAATCAGTAAGATGTCCTACAATGATCAGTATAATCAGTATGCTCAAATCTTAAAAATAAAAAAAATCAGTTTTGGAAGACTGACTGTCCAAACAGCGAGTTACACGTGTCCAAATCAGATTTGTGCATGTTCAGACTTGAGTCATTTGCAGATGGTAATGGCGGGTGTGTGTGCAGTAGTGTTGGCTGATTGGTGGTGATGCTCGTGCTCCCTCTCAATCAGAAGTTATGTAGCAAGCTAAGGTCACAACTACGCCTGCCATGGAACTCTCCGAGTTGCTTCGAATGTTCGAAATCGGGGTGTAAGAACACTAAAGCCTCAAAGGATAAGATGATCCACCTTTCAAAACAAGTCATTTTTGGCTAGCAACAACAGTCAACTAGTTAGCTAGGTAGCAGTTTAGCTTGCTAGCACATTCTCAAATTTGTTTGTAAACAATTAACAAGCTAGTAATACTAAGTTCCTGTCAAACTGTCAACAGAGTAGCTAGCATGCAACAATATATGCCAAAAAAACAGTCTACAAACCACTTTAAATCAGATTGAACTGTTTAGACAAAAGTCACATGGCCAGAAATCTGATTAGAATCAAACTGCCAGTGTGAAAGCTTTAGATGTGCTATAATTAGGGATGTAACGATTCACCATATCGGTCCCCGATTCAAATGTTTAAGATACAAGTGCATCGGTCTGCGGACCCCAAACGGATTCAAATGTAGCATGCAATTTATTATGTGACTTGTTAAGCACATTTTTACCCCTGAACTTATTTAGGCTTGCCATAACAAAGGAGCTAAATACTTACTGACTCAAGACATTTCAGATATTCATTTTTTTTTTTTTAATCTAAAAACATAGTTCCACTTTGACATTATGGGTTATTGTGTGTAGGCCAGTGACACAAAATCTAACTGTAATCCATTTTTAAATCAGGCTGTAACACAATTTAAAATAAGTCAAGGGTGTGAATACTTTCTGAAGGCACTGTACCTGCTGAACAGGGCTTACAATATATTTTATTTTAATAATAATTGATTGGATTTATATAGTGCTTTTCTACCAACTGAGGTACTCAAAAAACTTTACATAGTAGAGGTAAACTCACCTCATCCACCACAAATGTGTAGCACCCACCTGGGTGATGCACAGCAACCATTTTTGTGCCAGAACACTCACCACACATCAGCTGGATAGGTGAGGAGTGATATACAGTCAAAGGTTTGGACACACCTACTCATTCAACGTTTTTTCTTTATTTTTACTATTTTCTACATTGTAGAATAATAGTGAAGATATCAAAACTATGAAATAACACATATGGAATCATGTAGTAACCAAAAACGTCTTAATCAAATATGTTATAGTTGAGATTCTTCAAAGTAGCCACCCTTTGCCTTGATGACAGCTTTGCACACTCTTGGCATTCTCTCAACCAGCTTCATGAGGTAGTCACCTGGAATGCATTTCAACTAACAGGTGTGCCTTGTTAAAAGTTCATTTCTAGCATTTCTTTCCAACTTGATGCATTTGAGCCAATCAGTTTTGTTGTGACAAGGTAGGGTTGGTACACAGAACATAGCATGGTAAAATACCAAGTTCATATTATGGCAAGAACAGCTCAAATAAGCAAAGAGAAACAACAGTCTATCATTACTTTAAAACAAGAAGGTCAGTGAAAATTTCAAGAACTGAAAGTTTCTTCAAGTGCAGTCGCAAAAACCATCAAGCACTATGATGAAACTGGCTCTCATGAGGACCACTGTAACGATGTGCTCTGAGAGTTGGGAAGCAAGTTCAGGGAGTGAGTGTTTTAATAAATAAATGCAACATAATATAAAACAAGAAACACGAACAACGCACAGGCATGAAACTGAAACAGCAACATTGACGCCTCACCTAAGGGAATGTTTTTTGTTTGTTTGTTTCAGTGGGAATGACGTTGGGTCCGGGAGCCCCTACAGGCTCTCACACCTCGGACAGATCGCCAGGCTCTCCTGCCTCCGCCGGCTCGTCAGGCTCTCATGCCTCAACCGGATCGCCAGGCTCCCCTGCCTCAACCGGATCGCCAGGCTCCCCTGCCTCAGCCGGTCTGTCAGGTTCCTGTGCATCAGCAGGAGTGACCGGTCCGCTCCTGATCCCCGGGATCGTCCCTTTGGTTGGCGTCCTGCTGCTGGAGCCGAACACGCCGGGGAGTGGGTACCCCGTCACGTATGCTTTCGCCGGCGCTCTAGGTCGACATGCTCCCGCATCTCAGACGGACTGACAGGTTTCCCGTGCCTCAGCAGAGGTGACCGGTCCGCTCCTGATCCCCGGGATCATCATTTTGGTCGGTGTCATGCGGCAGGCTGAAGCCGCACGTCAAGGAGGGGGTACTGTCACGTGTGCTCCCTCTCTGGCCTCTTGGTCACCAGGCTGCTCAGTTTGGTGCACACCTGTCACCATCGTTACGCGCACCTGTGCGTCGTCACACTCACCTGGATATTCTTTCTCTGGACATTCATTCCCCAGGCATCATTGTTTCTGTTTCATGTCTGTGTGCGGTTAGTGTTTCTTGTTTTAGATTGTTTATTTAAAATGTATTTAAAGTTTATTAAAATACACTCCCGACTCTCACCCAGAGTTACCTCTGCTGCAGAGGATTAGTTCACTAGAGCTACCAGCCTCAGAAATTGCAGCCCAAGTAAATGCTTCACAGAGCTCAAGTAACAGACACATATCAATATCAACTGTTCAGAGGAGATCGTGTGAATCAGGGCTTCATGGTCGAATTGCTGCAAATAAACCACTAAAGGACACAAATAAGAAGAAGTGACTAGCTTGGGCCAAGAAACACGAGCAATGGACATTAGACCTGTGGAAATGTGTAACTTGGTCTGATGAGTCCAAATGTGAGACTTTTGGTTCCAACCACTGTGTCTTTGTGAGACGCAGAGTAGGCGAACAGATGATCTCCGTATGTGTGGTTCCCACCGTGAAGCATAGAGGAGGAGGAGTGATGGTGTGGGGGTGCTTTTCTGGTGACACTGTCAGTGATTTATTTCGAATTCAAAGCATACAACCAGCATGGCTACTACAGCATTCTGCAGCGATACACCATCCTGTTTGGTTTACGCTTAGTGGGACTCTCAATTGTTTTTTAACAGGACAATGACCCAACACACCTACAGACTGTGTAAGGGCTATTTGACCAAGAAGCAGAGTGATGGAGGGCTGCATCAGATGACCTGTCCTCTAAAATCACCAGACCTCAACCCAATTGAGATGGTTTGGGATGAGTTGGACCACAGAGTGAAAGAAAAGCAGCCAACAAGTGCTCAACATATGTGGGAAGTCCTTCAACACTGTTGGGAAAAGCATTCCAGGTGAAGCTGGTTGAGAGAATGCCAAGAGTGTGCAAAGCTGTCATCAAGGCAAAAGGTGGCTACTTTGAAGAATCAATTTTTTAAAATATAATTTGATTTGTTTAACACTTGTTTGGTTACTACATGATTCCATATGTGCTATTTCATAGAGTCCAAGATGGCGTGGCAGTAAGTCGTCCCGTCGTATCGTCTCTCTGTAAATATCGTCTCTTTTTCGTTTTAGATATATATACTTTTTTTTTTTCTTCGCATATCTTTAAAAACATTTTGCTAAACCTAAGCTTCCAAATACTCTTCTGCAACCCGCCAATGTAGCTACTTTTCCTAAAGTATTTATATTTACTTCGGAACCGGACCCCCTCAACTGAAGCTAGCCAGCTAACTACCAGCTATGCTAGTGGTCTTCAGCTAACCGGTCATCAGCTAACCTTTAGCCCGGAAAGCTCTCGCCAGTTCGAACAACGCGACTCTAACCAGAGCATAACGGACCTATTTATTTTTCACCCCCGGATTCCCACCGCAAACGGAACATTTTTCAGCTGGATCTTCACAACTAGCTATCTAGCTAAACTGCAACCCCGGATGATTACCCCTGGCTAGCGTTTCCACCCACTTAGCTTGAAGCTAGCCCGGCCAGAGCACCTATAACACACCCCTGCTACCCTGTCTAGCTCGGGCCTACGAACTGTTAGCTTGTTAGCACAGGCCTGCTAACCGTCTGTATCGCCGCGTCACAAACACTCTCTGGACCCATATCTCTTTTAGATTTTTAAATTGTTTGTACCTTCCGGCAACCTGCCTCACTCATTGTGATACGGAATCGCTATTATTTTTAATTTTTTAGAACACACTCAAGAACCTCCAGACGCTAACTAGCTACAAGCTATTTAGTCATTGTTAGTTTTTTAAAACCTGGATAACACTCGCCAGTCCAGCTTCCCTGCCCATCCACCGCTGCCCCCTGGACACTGATCTCTTGGCTACATAGCTGATGCATGCTGGACTGTCTATTAATCACGGTACTCCATTCTGCTTGTTTGTTTTATCTGTCGGCCCCGTTGCCTAGTCAACGCCATTTTACCTGCTGTTTGTTGTGCTAGCTGACTAGCTGTTGCTGTCTCACCTACTGTTTTAGCTAGCTTTCCCAATTCAACACCTGTGATTACTGTTTGCCTCGCTGTATGTCTCTCTCAAATGTCAATATGCCTTGTATACTGTTGTTCAGGTTAGTGATCATTGTTTTAGTTCACAATGGAGCCCCTAGCTCCACTCTTCATACCCCTGTTACCTCCTTTGTCCCACCTCCCACACATGCGGTGACCTCACCCATTACAACCAGCATGTCCAGAGATACAACCTCTCTCATCATCACCCAGTGCCTGGGCTTACCTCCGCTGTACCCGCACCCCACCATACCCCTGTCTGCGCATTATTCCCTGAATATATTCTACCATGCCCAGAAACCTGCTCCTCTTATTCTCTGTCCCCAACGCTCTAGGCGACCAGTTTTGATAGCCTTCAGCCGCACCCTCATACTACTCCTTCTCTGCTCCGCGGGTGACGTAGAGGTAAACCCAGGCCCTGTATGTCCCCAGGCACCCTCATTTGTTGACTTCTGTGATCGAAAAAGCCTTGGTTTCATGCATGTCAATATCAGAAGCCTCCTCCCTAAGTTTGTTTTACTCACTGCTTTAGCACACTCTGCTAACCCTGATGTCCTTGCCGTGTCTGAATCCTGGCTCAGGAAGGCCACCAAAAATTCAGAGATTTCCATACCCAACTATAACATCTTCCGTCAAGATAGAACTGCCAAAGGGGAGGAGTTGCAGTCTACTGCAGAGATAGCCTGCAAAGTAATGTCATACTTTCCAGGTCCATACCCAAACAGTTCGAACTACTAATTTTGAAAATTACTCTTTCCAGAAATAAGTCTCTCACTGTTGCCGCCTGCTACCGACCCCCCTCAGCTCCCAGCTGTGCCCTGGACACCATTTGTGAATTGATCGCCCCCCATCTAGCTTCAGAGTTTGTTCTGTTAGGTGACCTAAACTGGGATATGCTTAACACCCCGGCAGGCCTACAATCTAAGCTAGATGCCCTCAATCTCACACAAATCATCAAGGAACCCACCAGGTACAACCCTAACTCCGTAAACAAGGGTACCCTCATAGACGTCATCCTGACCAACTGGCCCTCCAAATACACCTCCGCTGTCTTCAACCAGGATCTCAGCGATCACTGCCTCATTGCCTGTATCCGCCACGGAGCCGCAGTCAAACGACCACCCCTCATCACTGTCAAACGCTCCCTAAAACACTTCTGTGAGCAGGCCTTTCTAATCGACCTGGCCCGGGTATCATGGAAGGACATTGACCTCATCCCGTCAGTTGAGGATGCCTGGTCATTCTTCAAAAGTAACTTCCTCACCATTTTAGATAAGCATGCCCCGTTCAAAAAATGCAGAACCAAGAACAGATACAGCCCTTGGTTCACTCCAGACCTGACTGCCCTCGACCAGCACAAAAACATCCTGTGGCGGACTGCAATAGCATCGAATAGTCCCCGCGATATGCAACTGTTCAGGGAAGTCAGGAACCGATACACGCAGTCAGTCAGGAAAGCTAAGGCCAGCTACTTCAAGCACTAGTTTGCATCCTGTAGCTCCAACTCCAAAAAGTTCTGGAACACTGTGAAGTCCATGGAGAACAAGAGCACCTCCTCCCAGCTGCCCACTGCACTGAGGCTAGGTAACACGGTCACCACCGATAAATCCATGATTATTGAAAACTTCAATAAGCATTTCTCAACGGCTGGCCATGCCTTCCGCCTGGCTACTCCAACCTCGGCCAACAGCTCCGCCCCCCCCGCAGCTCCTCACCCAAGCCTCTCCAGGTTCTCCTTTACCCAAATCCAGATAGCAGATGTTCTGAAAGAGCTGCAAAACCTGGACCCGTACAAATCAGCTGGGCTTGACAATCTGGACCCTCTATTTCTGAAACTATCCGCCGCCATTGTCGCAACCCCTATTACCAGCCTGTTCAACCTCTCCTTCATATCGTCTGAGATCCCCAAGGATTGGAAAGCTGCCGCAGTCATCCCCCTCTTCAAAGGGGGAGACACCCTGGACCCAAACTGTTACAGACCTATATCCATCCTGCCCTGCCTATCTAAGGACTTCGAAAGCCAAGTCGACAAACAGGTCACTGACCATCTCGAATCCCACCGTACCTTTTCCGCTGTGCAATCTGGTTTCCGAGCAGGTCACGGGTGCACCTCAGCCACACTCAAGGTAATAAACAATATCATAACCGCCATCGATAAAAGACAGTACTGTGCAGCCGTCTTCATCGACCTTGCCAAGGCCTTCGACTCTGTCAATCACCATATTCTTATCGGCAGACTCAGTAGCCTCGGTTTTTCGGATGACTGCCTTGCCTGGTTCACCAATTACTTTGCAGACAGAGTTCAGTGTGTCAAATCGGAGGGCATGCTGTCCGGTCCTCTGGCAGTCTCTATGGGGGTGCCACAGGGTTCAATTCTCGGGCCGACTTTTTTCTCTGTGTATATCAATGATGTTGCTCTTGCTGCGGGCGATTCCCTGATCCACCTCTACGCAGACGACACCATTCTATATACTTTCGGCCCGTCATTGGACACTGTGCTATCTAACCTCCAAACGAGCTTCAATGCCATACAACACTCCTTCCGTGGCCTCCAACTGCTCTTAAACGCTAGTAAAACCAAATGCATGCTTTTCAACCGATCGCTGCCTGCACCCGCATGCCCGACTAGCATCACCACCCTGGATGGTTCCGACCTTGAATATGTGGACATCTATAAGTACCTAGGTGTCTGGCTCGACTGCAAACTCTCCTTCCAGACTCATATTAAACATCTCCAATCCAAAATCAAATCAAGAGTCGGCTTTCTATTCCGCAACAAAGCCTCCTTCACTCATGCCGCCAAGCTTACCCTAGTAAAACTGACTATCCTACCGATCCTCGACTTCGGCGATGTCATCTACAAAATGGCTTCCAACACTCTACTCAGCAAACTGTATGCAGTCTATCACAGTGCCATCCGTTTGCTACCAAATCACCTTATACCACCCTCCACTGCGACCTGTATGCTCTCGTCGGCTGGCCCTCGCTACATATTCGTCGCCAGACCCACTTGCTCCAGATCATCTATAAGTCTATGCTAGGTAAAACTCCGCCTTATCTCAGTTCACTGGTCACGATAACAACACGCACCTGTAGCACACGTTCCAGCACGTATATCTCACTGATCATCCCCAAAGCCAACACCTCATTTGGCCCCCGTTCCTTCCAGTTCTCTGCTGCCAGTGACTGGAATGAATTGCAAAATTCGCTGAAGTTCGAGACTTTTATTTCCCTCACCAACTTTAAACATCAGCTATCTGAGCAGCTAAGCGATCGCTGCAGCTGTACATAGTCCATCTGTAAATAGCCCACCCAATCTACCTACCTCATCCCCATAATGTTTTTTTTATTGACTTTTCTGCTCTTTTGCACACCAGTATCTCTACTTGCACATCATCATCTGCTCATTATCACTCCAGTGTTAATCTGGTAAATTGTAATTATTTGCTCCTATGGCCTACTTATTGCCTACCTCCTCATCATGCCTTTTGCACACACTGTATATAGACTTTCTTTTTTCTACTGTGTCATTGACTTGTTTATTGTTTACTCCATGTGTAACTCTGTGTTGTTGTCTGTGTCACACTGCTTTGCTTTATCTTGGCCTGGTCGCAGTTGCAAACGAGAACTTGTTCTCAACTAGCCTACCTGGTTAAATAAAGGTGAAAACAAAATGTAAACCTCAGGAGGCTGAAGAAATTCAGCTTGTCACCAAAAACACTCACAAACTTTTACAGATGCCCAATCGAGAGCATCCTGTCGGGCTGTATCACCGCCTGGTACGGCAACTGCTCCGCCCATAACCATAAGGCTCTCTGCACAACTCATCACCGGGGGCAAACTACCTGCCCTCCAGGACACCTACACCCCCTGATCTCACAGGAAGGCCAAAAAGATCATCAAGGACAACAACCACCCGAGCCACTGCCTGTTCACCCCGCTATCATCCAGAAGGCGAGGTCAGTACAGGTGCATCAAAGCTGGGGCCGAGAGAATTTAAACCAGCTTCTAACTCAAGACCATCAGACTGTTAAACAGCCATCACTGACATTGAGTGGCTGCTGCCAACATACTGACTCAACTCTAGCCACTTTAATAATGGAAAAATTGATGTAATTAATGTATCACTAGCCACTTTAAACAATGCCACTTTATATAATGTTTACATACCCTACATTACTCATCTCATATGCATATACTGTACTCTATACCATCTACTGCATCTTGCCTATGCCATTCGGCCATCACTCATTCATATATTTATATGTACATATTCTTATTCATTCCTTTACACTTGTGTGTATAAGGTAGTTGTAGTGAAATTGTTAGGTTAGATTACTTGTTAGTATTACTGCATGGTCGAAACTAGAAGCACAAGCATTTCGCTACACTCGCATTAACGTCTGCTAACCATGTGTATGTGACAAATAACATTTGATTTGATTTGAAGATGTGCTATAATGAAATTGTATGTGTCAATATTAATAATGGTTCCAACATGATGGAACATTTGGCCAAAATATGGTTTTCTCTGACAGATCTGGGTTAAAATGTGAAACACACTACATGACCAAAAGTATGTAGACGCCTGCTTGTCGAACATCTCATTCCAAAATAATGGGCATTTACATGGAGTTGGTCCCCCCGTTGCTGCTTAACAGCCTGTACTCTTCCACTAGATGTTGGAACATTGCTGTGGGGACTGGCTTCCATTCAGTCATAAGAGCATTAGTGAGGAAGGGCACTGATTTTGGGCGATTAGGCCTGGCTCGCAGTCGTCATTCCAATTCATTCCAAAGGTATTCGATGGGGTTGAGGTCAGGGCTTTGTGCAGGCCAGTCATGTTCTTCCACACTGATCTCGACAAACCACTTCTGTATGGACCTCGCTTTGCGCACAGGGGCATTGTCATGCTGGAACAGGAAAGGGCCTTCCCCAAACTGTTGCCACAAAGTTCCAGAGTCCAGAGTCCAATGCTGGCGATCCTTAACCAACTCCAGCTGAACACTTGGCATTGCGAATGGTCGGCTCCTCGGCCATGGAAACCCATTTCATGAAGCTCCTGATGAACAGTTCTTGTGCTGACGTTGCTTCTAGAGGCAGTTTGGAACTCGGTGGTGAGTGTTGTAACCGAGGACAGATACTTTTTTACACGCTACGCACTTCAGCACTCAGCGGTCTCATTCAGTGAGCTTGTGTGACCTACCAATTCACGGCTGAGCCGTTGTTGCTCCTAGCCGTTTCCACTTCGCAATAACAGCACTTGACCGGGGCAGTTCTAGCAGAGCAGAAATCTGATGAACTGACGTGTTGCAAAGGTGGCATCCTATGTCAGTGTCAAGTTGAAAGTCACTGATCTCTTCAGTAAGGCCATTCTACTGCCAATGTTTGTTTATGGAGATTGCGTGGCTGTGTGCTCGGTTTTATACACCTGTCAGCAATGGGCGTGGCTGAAATAGCTGAATCCTCTAAATTTGAAGGGGTGTCCACATGCTTTTGTATATATAGTGTACTTTTCTAATACTTGATTTTGGTTTGGCAGGTACAATGGACCCAATGAAATAGTCCCAAAAGTGCAAGGTCATGGCTAAATCAAAGGCACCTCAATGTATTTGACTACGGTCTGTCTTAGGACTCAATCTTGTTTGTCCTGTCAATTAACTCACTGAACTCAATGAACAATACTATATCTAAGTTGACTTGATTTGAGTTTATTTTACACTTCTAGAGCTACGTATTGTAATGACTATTGACTAATACTATATGACTACTAACTGATATACACAATGGAAGGTTAGGTCTGTGTAAGAGAGATTTGAATTACCTGGCTGTCCGGCGGGTCCTGGGTCTCCCTTGCGGCCGGAGGCTCCACTGAATCCTGGGGGTCCCTCAGGACCGGAGTCTCCTGGCTGACCGGGTTGACCTGGAACCGACCAGAGGACTCATTAGTGACCTTATATACCTCCCAAGTGGAAATCTCTCTTCGCTAGCTCTAGTAACTAGCTAATGATAACGAACTGCAGGTAACTGCAGCTTCAAGCATCCTCTGGTAAGTATTAAGCTAATTGTAATGAACTTTATGAACTGAATATAAACTCTCCTTTGGCAAACAGACACTGGGTGTGAGAGTCCACTAACCTGAGAGTCCCTCCAGCCCGGGGGGTCCTGTGGCACCACGGCCGCCTGGTAGACCCGAAGGGCCGGGGGAGCCACGCTCTCCCTTCAGCACGATGGGGGCTGGAGCAAAACCTGGGTCACCTGGGGGTCCTGAGATCAAAGATGACAACGAGAGAGGTTTCAGAGAAGAGGAGCGGGGTACACCAGAGATGGCAGTCAGAGTTTTTGGGAGTGTGTGTAGGTGTTTGGCAGGGTGTGTCTATGTGTGTGTGTGTGTGTGTGTGTCTGCGCAGAGGGGATGAGGGGTGAAGACTCACCAGCAGGGCCACCATCTCCGGGGTCTCCAGGGAGACCAGATGGTCCAGGGATTCCAGAATCTCCCTTTGGTCCTGAGGTAGAGAGGGAGAGATTTAGAGAGGGGGGGGGAGGAAGGGAGTAGTGAGAGAGGTGGAGAGGAAGGGAAATAAGGGAGATGAGGGAATATCGTCAACAGAGATACCTATGATGGGACATTTACATACCAGTGGTCACAAACCTTTTCAAATTTCAAGCCGAGAACTACCACTCAGATTTCTTTTTTTTTTTACACGACTTAAAAAACTTAAGCCTAACATTAACCAATTAAAAACAGTTTTGCAGAAATTATGTTTGTGCAATAGGCTGTAGGCCCAATACATTATCACTGCATATTGGCTACACTTGAATTGCCCTGCCAATATTGTTCTTCTCAGACCATTTTGAAATGTTATTTACACGTTTTAGGTATATGATCACACTGGTAATATATCATTTGTTGTATTACTTGTGAGGCGCAGCTGAGTGAACATAATAATACACTTTTTTTCTTATGGACAGACGGCCTGCATCTGATGGACAGACGGCCTGCATCTGATGGTCAGTCTGAGGGGAGTGAGGGAGGGAGGGAGCAGCTACCTCTCGCCCGACTCACCGTCCCTCCTTTTTCCCTCCCTCTGCTGAGAAAAGGGGACACAGTCTTCCAGCTAATGGCGAAACTTAAGTCGAACTGCATTATTTCTTCCTCATGCACCAATTCATGATGTTAGTCCTATGACCAGAGAAAGTGAAATATTCCTCGGTATTAAAAAAGATACAAGCCGCCAATAATAACAACGCAAGCTGCACTCATTCGTTGCAGCTGAGGTGCTGGTTGTAGGGTGAGTGGAAGTAGGAAGAACGCACATTTTATGGCTTACAAAAGTGTTGAACCAAAAGTGTTGACAGTGCGGAGTAACTTAAACACAAACTTACTTCAGCTCTTCGCTGTTTTCGTTGATTCTCTCTCTAGTCATGGTTTTGAAAGCCTTGAAATCTCATATTATCAACCTTGCTGTGCATTCTAGGCTTATTTTTGTTACAGTCTATGGCGTGAGGAAACTGTGCAGACACAGTGATCTGAGCTATCTGATTGGCCAGTAGTAGGCCTATAGGTACACTTGATTTGCTCTCTGGACCCCTTGGCGGGGTTCTACCTTCAGACACATGAAATGGTTCAAAATGTAAACACTTTGCCTTATCGGTACTAGGGCTGCTGAATCAAGTGCACCTAACACCAACAGTGCAAAACTAATTTTAACGCGAGGCTTTATCATTGTTTGGTGATCAACTAGGAATGGGAATGTTATTCCTGACTGACCTGGGAATCCGGGAACTCCAGGCAGTCCGATGTCTCCCTTCAACCCTTTGCCACCAGGAAGGCCAGCATTACCCTGGTCACATGATAGGAGAGAGGCCAGGGGTCATGTAATATCCCAATCCCAGATGCAGTGTTCAATTTACTTCATACAATCCCAAACCAACCCATAGCCCCTATCCCCCGAGTAAGTGTCTATATTTGACACATCCTGCTATCAATGGGGGAAGGAGATCCAAGGATCTAAGTTGACTGGTTCCTTACCGGGAATCCGGGCGATCCGAAATCTCCCTTCGCTCCGGGGAAACCAGGCGATCCAGGAATTCCGGAAATTCCCTTCTCACCTTTGGTCCCTCCGCTGCCGACAGGGCCACGGGGACCTTCGGAGCCAGGAGGACCTTCACACGAATAGGTCAAAAGTTAGAGGTCAGAGATAACACTCATCTCAACCTGACATTATAACAAATAACAATAATAATAACCATAGAGTTAAAACTAGATCCAGTTGATCTATCTCCATGGTTACTGTATAACACTAACATCAACAGTCAACATAGCATAAAACTGCATGCGTACATACAACTATTTAAAAACAGCATAAATACAGTATAGAGGAGGAGACTTGAGTGTGTGTTCAAGTGTGTTTTGTGTATTGCGGGGTGTACAGTGTCTGTGTAGGCTATAGTCTTTTGTTAGGCTTCACAACCCATCCTGAAAAGTAAAATGTGGTTAACAAATCATCAACAATGGTTAAGTTGTAACCAAATCAACAAAATGCTAGCCTGAGTGCCAGTCTGTTTGTGCTACCATGCTAACAATGACAGCAACGAGTTGGCAAGAGCACAAACGGATCTGGGACCAGGCCAAACAAAATGTACACAGATCAGTTTCATCACAAGAGAACAACAAAGGTCATCATCATCAAACCATTGATTCTAACCTGGAGGACCTAGGTATCCCAGAATTCCGGGAATAGCAGAGCCGGTGCGGCAGAATGTGAAGGGTTTAAAACAAGAGGCAAGAGTTAGCATAGATAGATACACCATCAGGCTAACGTCTGACACAACCAAACCTCAGGGCAAACCATATGTTATGTTTGTGATTCAATATTGTTATTTCATTTAAATTAATAACTGTTTGGGATTTGGCTGTGTACATATAAGATACAGTGAACTTATTTCTAAAAGCTAAATAGTGCTTGTTCTTACATATGTGAAGTTAATGGAAAAAATGCTAACAACTTATTATCTTTAAACTACATGCTAAATTCATGCTTATCAACTACATTTTCAAGACATTTGTCAATTCCAAGTTGAACAGAATGACAATGACTGTTTTTAGTGTTAGAGGTTTGTCTGTCAGGTAATCAATAATTAATTCATCAGAAATAGTGTCTGTTAAAAAAGGTATTGATTATTGAAAGATGTATGTTACCACATACTGTACATTCTAAAACATGCCAAAATAATTTCAAGCAAAAGTTCAAATCATTTTAGTTATGGTTATTTGACCAGTGTGACTACTCAATCAGAAGAAAAGTGAGATTAGCAGGAGTAAAAAAGGATGGATCAGAAAATTAAGGGAAGAAAATAATTAAATACTAAATCCAAGATCAATCAGCAACACAGTGAGGTTGAGGGTTCTAGATTTGTATTCCAGACCAGGAGAACATGCAGTAGAACAGATGCCTGTGTACTGGAACTCTGACCTTCGGGACCTGGGTACGGACGAACGTGTCATCAGAGGGGGAGGGGCCACACCACAGGGGGTGGAGCCAAGACACAGGAAACAGGAAGTACATGTCATACCATCGCTCTCATCCCCCCACAACTGGAGATGACGCCTATCCTGGCACAGAGCTGGGCTAGTAGTACTGGGCTCAATACAGCTCTCTATAATATACTATATATGTACATGTACACTGAGTATACAAATGCTCTTTCCATGACATAGACTGACCAGGTGAATCCAGGTGAAAGCTATGATCCCTTATTGATGTCACTTGTTAAAAGTACTTCAATCATTGCACAATTTAGACATGGATTGTGTATGTGTGCCATTCAGAGGGTGAATGGTCAAAACAAATATGTAAGTGCCTTTGAAAGGGGTATGGTAGTAGATGCCAGGCACACTGGTTTATGTCAAGAACTGCAACGCTGCTGGGTTTTTCCTGCTCAACAGTATCAAGAATGGTCCAACACCCAAAGTACATCCAGCCAACTAACACATATGTGGGAAGCATTGGAGTCAACATGCGCCGGCATTCCTGTGGAACGCTTTCGACACCTTGTAGAGTCCATGCCCAGACATACTGAGGCTGTTCTGAGGGCAAAGGGAAGGTGGAAGGTGTTCCTAATGTTTGGTATAATCAGTGTATTCACAGCTCTCCAATGTAAGAGACACTTTTGGGAGATATTTTGAGAATCAAGATGATAAAGAATCTTACTTAAAGTTCAGCGCAAGTGATGTGAGGAAATCGATTCAGAGGATGGCATAGAGCGAGGATGTCAAACATTTCTTTTTTTAAATGTTATTTTTTAAATATATATTATTTTGTCAGGGGGGGGGGGTTGGGGGGAGAACAAACTCAATATAAAGTTACTGAAACCAAATCAAAACTGTGTAGAAATTATAATGGACCTGCATTCATATAGTTGTTGATGGTGTACAGCTCACTAACAATAACCAAAATGAAAGCTAGAAAGTCGGGGAGCACTGAAAATGTAAAAAAGAATTATGGACAGAGGACTACATTTTTTTGCAAATTTTGACTGCGAGAAAATATTACAGGTTTTAAGTGCGGCCCTCAGGACCTCAAGACCGAATGCGGCACCAGGTCAAAGTTAGTTTGACACCCCCTGGTATAGAGGATTATAGACCTATAGTGATCTCATTTTAGACACCGTATCAATGTAACTAAGTCTAAGGGAGTTGGAATTAAATCTGGAATTAAAATATGTTTAATTGTGGTCTTAATGTTCTAACTGAGCCCAACTCTGTTCTATAGTCTGGCGTTGTGATTCAGGTGCTGAGGTACGGTTGGACACACATGGCCCATGCAGGACAAACAGTTGACTGACACACTGTGGGAGAAACAGAGACGAGTCACAGTCAAACCTTCTCAGTCTTACCTAGACTCCAGTAGCCTATTGATAATACTGGATCCACTGTGCTGTGGTCTAGGGACTCGGGACTATTTTTTGGGGCTGGCTAATAAAATCAATCAATCATCAATCAGTGTTCAGTTGAACAGTGTATTATTCCTTTCATAAATGACACTGATCTAGAGTGAGAACACTATAGTACATTCCTTAACTGTATAATACAGGGGTTCAATGCTATATGGGCAGTCAATGAGATCTATTTGACCGACTACGCCAACATTGTATTGGAAACGTTCAGTCAAACCCATCGATACCCCTTTGACTTACAACACTCTTCTCACTTTTATAGATAATGGTGGTGATACTTCTTGTTTCTAGATAGTCTAGGTTCTTTGTTGTTGAATCCACCAAATATTCGTTTTCGAGGCTTTTGAAACCCCTCCTCTAATGCATAGTTAGACCTGTTACAGGTTTGACTCTAGTTCGTCTGCTTCACACCAACGTCACATAGACAATTAGGATATAAAACACCAAACAACACACAAGACACACGCACATCAACCCTGTGGAGAGATGGACAGATCAGGATCCGTTCCCCTGCAACCGAAAGGGGAGGGAGAGGGGGTGAGGAGACACAAGGATGGAGAGATGATTGACAAACAGATGGCTGGATTGATGGATGGATGGATGGAGGACGTAGACAACAATGTGTGGTCACCCCCCATGCTCTGATGTTGGGGGCGTAGCTGGAACCCAGACGGCGAGGGAGACACAGTGATTGGTGCGTGTTGGCGGCGCACCCCAACATTGTGTAGTGAGGGGGTAAGGGGGTGGGGGACGTTTGGTTGCATAGTGGTGGTGGTGGTGATACAATCGGTTCGGTTCAGTGCTCAGTGTATCACAACGATGGTGATTTGAGTGACAGTGTATGTTTATGCTCAGTGACATATAGCTGATCTGGGACCAGTGTTGATTGACAAAGAGGTTCACATCTCATGCAAATCAATGGGATTAACATAAAGCATTCACATAAAGAGCTGCAGGTAGGCCATGTTTGCTGCCGGGTTTTTACTTGGGTATGTGTGTGTGTATACAATGTGTCATGTGTCAGAGAGAAAATATATCAATAATCTATCTTTCGAATTTCCTTCCCAGTCCACAATTTGATACATTTTAAACTTTTAACTATACCATACACTACAACCAGGAGGCTCCAGACTTCACAATGTCCAGAAAACCAGGCAGCAACATTGGCTAAAAAGTGATGGAGTGGTCAATTCATAACATACCTCCTCTTCCAGGGGGTCCGGGGGGGCCGGCGTTACCTTTGGGACCCTGGAGGGCCACACCTGGTGCGCCAGGGGGCCCAACGCTGCCAGGGGACCCAGGCAGGCCAGAGAAACCCATCTCTCCCTTCTGACCAGGGAAGCCAGGGCTACCGGAAGAACCAGGGACGCCAAGATCTCCCTTAGCACCTGTGGGGAACCGATGGCAAAAACACAAGGTCCTTTCATAAGAATCCCTTTTATTCACCAAGTACATTGACACACACTCAGATTGTGACCTGGTGAAATGGTGCTGCCAGCAATAGACAGATGTAAAGGAAGAACACAGCTGGAGGGATTTACACACAGTCAACATACAGCATAAACAACGGAAATCAAGTAAAGTGGTGATTGAAGGACGTTGGTAGTAGTAGTTAGTAGAGTAGTAGTGGTTGTTTTTATCGACTTTTATTGATAGAAAAATAGATGGCGAATGCTATTTAAGTTGTATATGGTCTAGAGTCGGTTATCAGCTACTGTCTGTTCTCTGTAGTGGATGGTTTGCCTGTCATTCAGGAGCTAGTGTAGAGTGTATGTATGGTTTGTGTGAGAGTAACAAAGACAGTCAGTCAGGTGGGGGTGAGTCTCACCTGGTAGTCCTGGGAGACCAGGAGAACCGGGGCCACCGAAACCAGGAAGACCTGGAGGACAAGACGATCATGGGAAAAAGAGGGTTTAATTTTAGACATCCATCTAATAATATAACACTTTGGTCTTACTGCTTAATATCACCATAACAAGCGCTAAATCCTTGTGAACAATTACATTTAGGATAATTTAGTTTTATCAATTTGACTACAACTTTGGCGTATTGTCGACAGTTGAACTAAGCTCATGAGGCATTTATAAGTTATATCATTCAAGAATCAATGGGTATATATTAATAATTTAAAAGTAAAAAAATGTAAGTAGCAATCCCAGATTGCTCCTATAAGTGACTACGCCAACTACCTGGGTCTCCTTTGACTCCCGCTGGTCCAGGGATTCCGTCACGACCCGCCTGACCCTTGTCCCCTGGGAACCCAGGTGATCCGGCTCGGCCGTTCTCTCCTGGTCGGCCGGGTGGTCCGCTGAGACCGGGGTTACCGGGGATACCATCCAGACCCTTAGGCCCGGGAATCCCGGGAGAACCTAGAGGAAGTACCAGAAAGACAGCCGGACAGATTTAATGACATAGGTAGCTGGATATGAGATGAAGGCTTGGAAGAATATCATACACATGATTCTTCTTTTACTAGCCAATGCTCGTGGTTAGACCGTAGCACCGTAACCATTAGTTACCTTGGAATCCTGGGAGGCCGGGGTCACCTTTGGCGCCAGGGCCGCCAGGAAACCCTGGAAGACCTGGTGTTCCGGGAGTTCCTTTTACTCCGTTTTGTCCGGGGAATCCTGACTGACCGGGCTCACCCTGAGAGAGAGAGAGAGAGAGAGAGAGGGATAAGGGAGAGAGAGAGAGAGAGAGAGAGAGAGAGCAGGAGAGAGAGAGAGAGAGAGAGAGAGAGATAAGGGATAGAGAGAGAGAGAGAAAGCAGGAGAGAGAGAGAGAGAGAGAGAGAGAGAGAGAGAGAGAGCAGGAGAGAAGGAGAGAGAGGGATAAGGGATAGAGAGAGGGATAAGGGATAGAGAGATAGAGAGAGCAGGAGAGAGAGAGAGAGAGAGAGAGAGAGATAGAGAGAGAGCAGGAGAGAGAGAGAGAGAGAGAGAGAGAGAGAGAGAGAGAGAGAGAGAGAGAGAGAGAGAGAGAGAGAGAGAGAGAGAGAGAGAGAGAGAGAGAGAGAGAGAGCAGGAGAGAGAGAGAGAGAGAGAGAGAGAGAGAGAGAGATAAGGGATAGAGAGAGAGAGAGAGGGATAAGGGATAGAGAGAGAGAGAGAGAGAGAGAGCAGGAGAGAGAGAGAGAGAGAGAGAGAGGGATAAGGGATAGAGAGAGAGAGAGAGAGAGAGAGAGAGATAAGGGATAGAGAGAGAGAGAGAGAGAGAGAGAGAGAGAGAGAGGGAGAGGAAGAGAGAGAGAGGGATAAGGGATAGAGAGAGAGCAGGAGAGAGAGAGAGAGAGCGGAATAAAGTTGCATTGCAGACGATGAAGCAGATTTTCCATATTACTCAAATATCATTCAGAATGAGTATACAGTTCCCTTTGAAACAGGTAAACTCATCTAAACTTGGACAGAGATCTACACATGCTTAAATGTACACACGGTTCTATACGGTACTGGTTCTATACGGTTCTAGATGGTTCTAAAGGGTTCTAGAGTAGAGGGTTCCATACCTTGGGACCTGTAGCTCCTGGGGAACCAAAGCCAGGGGAACCGGGCTCTCCCTTAGCTCCAGGGAACCCTGATGCTCCTGAACTACCGGGTCCACCCGACCGACCTGATTGACCCGGAGTTCCTTTTGCCCCTGTGGGTCCTGTGACATCATCATAAATGGACAATAAGATTGGTGTGTCGGATAAATAGAGTTCGGTGACAACATTCGAACTAATTGTTATTAATCTAGCAATCAATATATGGATCGAACTGTATTTGTATACTTGTTTTTTCCATCATTAAACTGTTACAGAACACCTGCTGTAACAAAATAAAATTATTCAGGTATGTCAATTCATAACGGCCAGCGTTTCTATGAACATGGAGAGCTGAGAGTGGCCAAATCTCGGGCTTATGGGAAGTCTTTACAAGTCTTTATATTTCAGTGTGTAGAACATAGGAATGACAGGTCAATAAACATAACATTTCGGTGATGGTGGGGATATGAGGTTATAGAACATGATGGTGATGATATGAGGTTATAGAACATGATGGTGATGGTGGGGATATGTGGTTATAGAACATGATGGTGGGGATATGAGGTTATAGAACATGATGGTGATGGTGGGGATATGAGGTAATAGAACATGATGGTGATGGTAGGGATATGAGGTTATAGAACATGATGGTGGGGATATGAGGTTATAGACCATGATGGTGGGGATATGAGGTTATAGAACATGATGGTGATGGTGGGGATATGAGGTTATAGAACATGATGGTGGGGATATGAGGTTATAGAACATGATGGTGATGGTAGGGATATGAGGTTATAGAACATGATGGTGGGGATATGAAGTTATAGACCATGATGGTGGGGATATGAGGTGATAACACATGATGGTGGGGATATGAGGTTATAGAACATGATGGTAATGGTAGGGATATGAGGTTATAACACATGATGGTGGGGATATGAGGTTATAGAACATGATGGTGATGGTAGGGATATGAGGTTATAGAACATGATGGTGGGGATATGAGGTTATAGAACATGATGGTGATGGTAGGGATATGAGGTTATAGAACATGATGGTGGGGATATGAGGTTATAACACATGATGGTGGGGATATGAGGTTACAGAACATGATGGTGATGATATGTGGTTATAGAACATGATGGTGATGGTGGGGATATGAGGTTATAGAACATGATGGTGATGGTGGGGATATGAGGTTATAGAACATGATGGTGGGGATATGAGGTTATAGAACATGATGGCGGGGATATGAGGTTATAACACATGATGGTGATGATATGTGGTTATAGAACATGATGGTGATGGTGGGGATATGAGGTTATAGAACATGATGGTGATGGTGGGGATATGAGGTTATAGAACATGATGGTGGGGATATGAGGTTATAGAACATGATGGTGGGGATATGAGGTTATAGAACATGATGGCGGGGATATGTGGTTATTATACATGATAGTGGGGATATGAGGTTACTGAACATGATGGTGGGGATATGAGGTTATAGAACATGATGGTGATGGTGTGGATATGAGGATATAGAACATGATGGTGGGGATATGAGGTTATAACACATGATGGTGGAGATATGAGGTTATAGAACATGATGGTGATGGTGGGGATATGTGGTTATAGAACATGATGGTGGGGATATGAGGTTATAGAACATGATGGTGATGGTGGGGATATGAGGATATAGAACATGATGGTGATGGTGGGGATATGAGGGTATAGAACATGATGGTGGGGATATGAGGTTATAGAACATAATGGTGATGGTGGGGATATGAGGTTATAGAACATAATGGTGATGGTGGGGATATGAGGGTATAGAACATGATGGTGGGGATATGAGGTTATAGAACATGATGGTGGGGATATGAGGTTATAGAACATGATGGTAGGGATATGAGGGTATAGAACATGATGGTGATGGTGGGGATATGAGGGTATAGAACATGATGGTGATGGTGGGGATATGAGGGTATAGAACATGATGGTGGGGATATGAGGTTATAGAACATGATGGTGGGGATATGAGGTTATAGAACATGATGGTAGGGATATGAGGGTATAGACAACATGATGGTAGGGATATGAGGTTATAGAACATGATGGTGGGGATATGAGGTTATAGAACATGATGGTGGGGATATGAGGTTATAATACATGATGGTGGGGATATGAGGTTATAGAACATGATGGTGGGGATATGAGGTTATAGAACATGATGGTGGGGATATGAGGTTAGAGAACATGATGGTAGGGATATGAGGGTATAGAACATGATGGTAGGGATATGAGGTTATATAACATGATGATGATGATGATGGTGGGGATATGAGGTTATAGAACATGATGGTGATGGTGGGGACATGAGGTTATAGAACATGATGGTGATGGTAGGGATATGAGGTTATAGAACATGATGGTGGGGATATGAGGTTATAGACCATGATGGTGGGGATATGAGGTTATAGAACATGATGGTGATGGTGGGGATATGAGGTTATAGAACATGATGGTGGGGATATGAGGTTATAGAACATGATGGTGATGGTAGGGATATGAGGTTATAGAACATGATGGTGGGGATATGAAGTTATAGACCATGATGGTGGGGATATGAGGTGATAACACATGATGGTGGGGATATGAGGTTATAGAACATGATGGTGATGGTGAGGATATGTGGTTATAGAACATGATGGTAATGGTAGGGATATGAGGTTTTAACACATGATGGTGGGGATATGAGGTTATAGAACATGATGGTAATGGTAGGGATATGAGGTTATAACACATGATGGTGGGGATATGAGGTTATAGAACATGATGGTGATGGTAGGGATATGAGGTTATAGAACATGATGGTGGGGATATGAGGTTATAGAACATGATGGTGATGGTAGGGATATGAGGTTATAGAACATGATGGTGGGGATATGAGGTTATAACACATGATGGTGGGGATATGAGGTTATAGAACATGATGGTGATGATATGTGGTTATAGAACATGATGGTGATGGTGGGGATATGAGGTTATAGAACATGATGGTGATGGTGGGGATATGAGGTTATAGAACATGATGGTGGGGATATGAGGTTATAGAACATGATGGCGGGGATATGTGGTTATATACATGATGGTGGGGATATGAGGTTATAGAACATGATGGTGGGGATATGAGGTTATAGAACATGATGGTGATGGTGGGGATATGAGGTTATAGAACATGATGGTGGTGGGGGATATGAGGTTATAACACATGATGGTGGGGATATGAGGTTATAGAACATGATGGTGATGATAGGGGATATGAGGTTATAGAACATGATGGTGGGGATATGAGGTTATAGAACATGATGGTGATGGTGGGGATATGAGGTTATAGAACATGATGGTGATGGTAGGGATATGAGGTTATAGAACATGATGGTGGGGATATGAGGTTATAGAACCATGATGGTGGGGATATGAGGTTATAGAACATGATGGTGATGGTGGGGATATGAGGTTATAGAACATGATGGTGGGGATATGAGGTTATAGAACATGATGGTGATGGTAGGGATATGAGGTTATAGAACATGATGGTGGGGATATGAGGTTATAGACCATGATGGTGGGGATATGAGGTGATAAACATGATGGTGGGGATATGAGGTTATAGAACATGATGGTGATGGTGAGGATATGTGGTTATAGAACATGATGGTAATGGTAGTAGGGATATGAGGTTATAGAACATGATGGTGGGGATATGAGGTTATAGAACATGATGGTGATGGTATGGGGATGAGGTTATAGAACATGATGGTGGGGATATGAGGTTATAGAACATGATGGTGATGGATAGGGATATGAGGTTATAGAACATGATGGTGGGGATATGAGGTTATAACACATGATGGTGGGGATATGAGGTTATAGAACATGATGGTGATGATATGTGGTTATAGAACATGATGGTGATGGTGGGGATATGAGGTTATAGAACATGATGGTGATGGTGGGGATATGAGGTTATAGAACATGATGGTGGGGATATGAGGTTATAGAACATGATGGCGGGGATATGAGGTTATAACACATGATGGTGGGGATATGAGGTTATAGAACATGATGGTGATGATATGTGGTTATAGAACATGATGGTGATGGTGGGGATATGAGGTTATAGAACATGATGGTGATGGTGGGGATATGAGGTTATAGAACATGATGGTGATGGGGATATGAGGTTATAGAACATGATGGTGGGGATATGTGGTTATTATAGAACATGATAGTGGGGATATGAGGTTATAGAACATGATGGTGGGGATATGAGGTTATAGAACATGATGGTGATGGTGGGGATATGAGGATATAGAACATGATGGTGGGGATATGAGGTTATAACACATGATGGTGGAGATATGAGGTTATAGAACATGATGGTGATGGTGGGGATATGTGGTTATAGAACATGATGGTGGGGATATGAGGTTATAGAACATGATGGTGATGGTGGGGATATGAGGTTATAGAACATGATGGTGATGGTGGGGATATGAGGTTATAGAACATGATGGTGGGGATATGAGGTTATAGAACATGATGGTGATGGTGGGGATATGAGGTTATAGAACATGATGGTGATGGTGGGGATATGAGGTTATAGAACATGATGGTGATGGTGGGGATATGAGGTTATAGAACATGATGGTGGGGATATGAGGTTATAGAACATGATGGTGGGGATATGAGGTTATAGAACATGATGGTGAGGGATATGAGGTTATAGAACATGATGGTGATGGTGGGGATATGAGGTTATAGAACATGATGGTGATGGTGGGGATATGAGGGTATAGAACATGATGGTGGGGATATGAGGTTATAGAACATGATGGTGGGGATATGAGGTTATAGAACATGATGGTAGGGTGGGGATATGAGGTTACTAGAACATGATGGTAGGGATATGAGGTTATAGAACATGATGGTGGGGATATGAGGTTATAGAACATGATGGTGGGGATATGAGGTTATAAACATGATGGTGGGGATATGAGGTTATAGAACATGATGGTGGGGATATGAGGTTATAGAACATGATGGTGGGGGATATGAGGTTATAGAACATGATGGTATGGGGGGATATGAGGGTATAGAACATGATGGTAGGGATATGAGGTTATATAACATGATGATGATGATGATGGTGGGGATATGAGGTTATAGAACATGATGGTGATGGTGGGGATATGAGGTTATAGAACATGATGGTGATGGTAGGGATATGAGGTTATAGAACATGATGGTGGGGATATGAGGTTATAGACCATGATGGTGGGGATATGAGGTTATAGAACATGATGGTGATGGTGGGGATATGAGGTTATAGAACATGATGGTGGGGATATGAGGTTATAGAACATGATGGTGATGGTAGGGTTATAGAACATGAGGTTATAGAACATGATGGTGGGGATATGAAGTTATAGACCATGATGGTGGGGATATGAGGTGATAACACATGATGGTGGGGATATGAGGTTATAGAACATGATGGTGATGGTGAGGATATGTGGTTATAGAACATGATGGTAATGGTAGGGATATGAGGTTATAACACATGATGGTGGGGATATGAGGTTATAGAACATGATGGTAATGGTAGGGATATGAGGTTATAACACATGATGGTGGGGATATGAGGTTATAGAACATGATGGTGATGGTAGGGATATGAGGTTATAGAACATGATGATGGTGGGGATATGAGGTTATAACACATGATGGTGGGGATATGAGGTTATAGAACATGATGGTGATGATATGTGGTTATAGAACATGATGGTGATGGTGGGGATATGAGGTTATAGAACATGATGGTGATGGTGGGGATATGAGGTTATAGAACATGATGGTGGGGATATGAGGTTATAGAACATGATGGCGGGGATATGTGGTTATTATACATGATAGTGGGGATATGAGGTTACTGAACATGATGGTGGGGATATGAGGTTATAGAACATGATGGTGATGGTGGGGATATGAGGATATAGAACATGAGGGTGGGGGGATATGAGGTTATAAACATGATGGTGGGGATATGAGGTTATAGAACATGATGGTGATGGTGGGGATATGTGGTTATAGAACATGATGGTGGGGATATGAGGTTATAGAACATGATGGTGATGGTGGGGATATGAGGATATAGAACATGATGGTGATGGTGGGGATATGGGGTTATAGAACATAATGGTGGGGATATGAGGGTATAGAACATGATGGTGGGGATATGAGGTTATAGAACATAATGGTGATGGTGGGGATATGAGGTTATAGAACATAATGGTGATGGTGGGGATATGAGGGTATAGAACATGATGGTGATGGTGGGGATATGAGGGTATAGAACATGATGGTGGGGATATGAGGTTATAGAACATGATGGTGGGGATATGAGGTTATAGAACATGATGGTAGGGATATGAAGGTATAGAACATGATGGTGATGGTGGGGATATGAGGGTATAGAACATGATGGTGATGGTGGGGATATGAGGGTATAGAACATGATGGTAGGGATATGAGGGTATAGACAACATGATGGTAGGGATATGAGGTTATAGAACATGATGGTGGGGATATGAGGTTATAGAACATGATGGTGGGGATATGAGGTTATAGAACATGATGGTGGGGATATGAGTTTAGAGAACATGATGGTGGGGATATGAGGTTATAGAACATGATGGTAGGGATATGAGGGTATAGAACATGATGGTAGGGATATGAGGTTATAGAACATGATGATGATGATGGTGGGGATATGAGGTTATAGAACATGATGGTGATGGTAGGGATATGAGGTTATAGAACATGATGGTGGGGATATGAGGTTATAGACCATGATGGTGGGGATATGAGGTTATAGAACATGATGGTGATGGTGGGGATATGAGGTTATAGAACATGATGGTGGGGATATGAGGTTATAGAACATGATGGTGATGGTGGGGATATGAGGATATAGAACATGATGGTGATGGTGGGGATATGGGGTTATAGAACATAATGGTGGGGATATGAGGGTATAGAACATGATGGTGGGGATATGAGGTTATAGAACATAATGGTGATGGTGGGGATATGAGGTTATAGAACATAATGGTGATGGTGGGGATATGAGGGTATAGAACATGATGGTGGGGATATGAGGTTATAGAACATGATGGTGGGGATATGATTGAGGTTATAGAACATGAGGTTATAGAACATGATGGTGGGGATATGAGGGTATAGACAACATGATGGTGGGGATATGAGGTTATAGAACATGATGGTGGGGATATGAGGTTATAGAACATGATGGTGGGGGATATGAGGTTATAGAACATGATGGTGGGGATATGAGGTTATAGAACATGATGGTGGGGATATGAGGTTATAGAACATGATGGTAGGGATATGAGGTTATAGACAACATGATGGTAGGGATATGAGGTTATAGAACATGATGGTGGGGATATGAGGTTATAGAACATGATGGTGGGGATATGAGGTTATAAACATGATGGTGGGGATATGAGGTTATAGAACATGATGGTGGGGGATATGAGGTTATAGAACATGATGGTGGGGATATGAGGTTATAGAACATGATGGTAGGGATATGAGGGTATAGAACATGATGGTAGGGATATGAGGTTATAGAACATGATGGTGGGGATATGAGGTTATAGAACATGATGGTGCGGATATGAGGTTATAGAACATGATGGTGATGGTGGGGAGATGAGGTTATAGAACATGATGGTGGGGATATGAGGTTATAGAACATGATGGTGATGGTGGGGATATGAGGTTATAGAACATGATGGTGATGGTAGGGATATGAGGTTATAGAACATGATGGTGGGGATATGAAGTTATAGACCATGATGGTGGGGATATGAGGTGATAACACATGATGGTGGGGATATGAGGTTATAGAACATGATGGTGATGGTGGGGATATGTGGTTATAGAACATGATGGTAATGGTAGGGATATGAGGTTATAACACATGATGGTGGGGATATGAGGTTATAGAACATGATGGTAATGGTAGGGATATGAGGTTATAACACATGATGGTGGGGATATGAGGTTATAGAACATGATGGTGATGGTAGGGATATGAGGTTATAGAACATGATGGTGGGGATATGAGGTTATAGAACATGATGGTGATGGTGGGGATATGAGGTTATAGAACATGATGGTGATGATATGTGGTTATAGAACATGATGGTGATGGTGGGGATATGAGGTTATAGAACATGATGGTGATGGTGGAGATATGAGGTTATAGAACATGATGGTGGGGATATGAGGTTATAGAACATGATGGCGGGGATATGTGGTTATTATACATGATAGTGGGGATATGAGGTTACTGAACATGATGGTGGGGATATGAGGTTATAGAACATGATGGTGATGGTGGGGATATGGGGATATAGAACATGATGGTGGGGATATGAGGTTATAACACATGATGGTGGAGATATGAGGTTATAGAACATGATGGTGATGGTGGGGATATGTGGTTATAGAACATGATGGTGGGGATATGAGGTTATAGAACATGATGGTGATGGTGGGGATATGAGGATATAGAACATGATGGTGATGGTGGGGATATGGGGTTATAGAACATAATGGTGGGGATATGAGGGTATAGAACATGATGGTGGGGATATGAGGTTATAGAACATAATGGTGATGGTGGGGATATGAGGTTATAGAACATGATGGTGATGGTGGGGATATGAGGGTATAGAACATGATGGTGGGGATATTAGGTTATAGAACATGATGGTAGGGATATGAGGGTATAGACAACATGATGGTAGGGATATGAGGTTATAGAACATGATGGTGGGGATATGAGGTTATAGAACATGATGGTGGGGATATGAGGTTATAATACATGATGGTGGGGATATGAGGTTATAGAACATGATGGTGGGGATATGAGGTTAGAGAACATGATGGTGGGGATATGAGGTTATAGAACATGATGGTAGGGATATGAGGGTATAGAACATGATGGTAGGGATATGAGGTTATAGAACATGATGGTGATGGTAGGGATATGAGGTTATAGAACATGATGGTGGGGATATGAGGTTATAGAACATGATGGTGATGGTAGGGATATGAGGTTATAGAACATGATGGTGGGGATATGAGGTTATAACACATGATGGTGGGGATATGAGGTTATAGAACATGATGGTGATGATATGTGGTTATAGAACATGATGGTGATGGTGGGGATATGAGGTTATAGAACATGATGGCGGGGATATGTGGTTATTATACATGATAGTGGGGATATGAGGTTACTGAACATGATGGTGGGGATATGAGGTTATAGAACATGATGGTGATGGTGGGGATATGAGGATATAGAACATGATGGTGGGGATATGAGGTTATAACACATGATGGTGGAGATATGAGGTTATAGAACATGATGGTGATGGTGGGGATATGTGGTTATAGAACATGATGGTGGGGATATGAGGTTATAGAACATGATGGTGATGGTGGGGATATGAGGATATAGAACATGATGGTGATGGTGGGGATATGGGGTTATAGAACATAATGGTGGGGATATGAGGGTATAGAACATGATGGTGGGGATATGAGTTTAGAGAACATGATGGTGGGGATATGAGGTTATAGAACATGATGGTAGGGATATGAGGGTATAGAACATGATGGTAGGGATATGAGGTTATAGAACATGATGATGATGATGGTGGGGATATGAGGTTATAGAACATGATGGTGATGGTAGGGATATGAGGTTATAGAACATGATGGTGGGGATATGAGGTTATAGACCATGATGGTGGGGATATGAGGTTATAGAACATGATGGTGATGGTGGGGATATGAGGTTATAGAACATGATGGTGGGGATATGAGGTTATAGAACATGATGGTGATGGTGGGGATATGAGGATATAGAACATGATGGTGATGGTGGGGATATGGGGTTATAGAACATAATGGTGGGGATATGAGGGTATAGAACATGATGGTGGGGATATGAGGTTATAGAACATAATGGTGATGGTGGGGATATGAGGGTATAGAACATGATGGTGGGGATATGAGGTTATAGAACATGATGGTGGGGATATGAGGTTATAGAACATGATGGTGGGGATATGAGGGTATAGACAACATGATGGTAGGGATATGAGGTTATAGAACATGATGGTGGGGATATGAGGTTATAGAACATGATGGTGGGGATATGAGGTTATAGAACATGATGGTGGGGATATGAGGTTATAGAACATGATGGTGGGGATATGAGGTTAGAGAACATGATGGTGGGGATATGAGGTTATAGAACATGATGGTAGGGATATGAGGGTATAGACAACATGATGGTAGGGATATGAGGTTATAGAACATGATGGTGGGGATATGAGGTTATAGAACATGATGGTGGGTTATAGAACATATGAGGTTATAATACATGATGGTGGGGATATGAGGTTATAGAACATGATGGTGGGGATATGAGGTTAGAGAACATGATGGTGGGGATATGAGGTTATAGAACATGATGGTAGGGATATGAGGGTATAGAACATGATGGTAGGGATATGAGGTTATAGAACATGATGGTGCGGATATGAGGTTATAGAACATGATGGTGATGGTGGGGAGATGAGGTTATAGAACATGATGGTGGGGATATGAGGTTATAGAACATGATGGTGATGGTGGGGATATGAGGTTATAGAACATGATGGTGATGGTGGGGATATGTGGTTATAGAACATGATGGTGATGGTGGGGATATGAGGTTATAGAACATGATGGTGGGGATATGAGGGTATAGACAACATGATGGTAGGGATATGAGGTTATAGAACATGATGGTGGGGATATGAGGTTATAGAACATGATGGTGGGGATATGAGGTGATAACACATGATGGTGGGGATATGAGGTTATAGAACATGATGGTGATGGTGGGGATATGTGGTTATAGAACATGATGGTAATGGTAGGGATATGAGGTTATAACACATGATGGTGGGGATATGAGGTTATAGAACATGATGGTAATGGTAGGGATATGAGGTTATAACACATGATGGTGGGGATATGAGGTTATAGAACATGATGGTGATGGTAGGGATATGAGGTTATAGAACATGATGGTGGGGATATGAGGTTATAGAACATGATGGTGATGGTAGGGATATGAGGTTATAGAACATGATGGTGGGGATATGAGGTTATAACACATGATGGTGGGGATATGAGGTTATAGAACATGATGGTGATGATATGTGGTTATAGAACATGATGGTGATGGTGGGGATATGAGGTTATAGAACATGATGGTGATGGTGGAGATATGAGGTTATAGAACATGATGGTGGGGATATGAGGTTATAGAACATGATGGCGGGGATATGTGGTTATTATACATGATAGTGGGGATATGAGGTTACTGAACATGATGGTGGGGATATGAGGTTATAGAACATGATGGTGATGGTGGGGATATGGGGATATAGAACATGATGGTGGGGATATGAGGTTATAACACATGATGGTGGAGATATGAGGTTATAGAACATGATGGTGGGGATATGAGGTTATAGAACATAATGGTGATGGTGGGGATATGAGGGTATAGAACATGATGGTGATGGTGGGGATATGAGGGTATAGAACATGATGGTGGGGATATGAGGTTATAGAACATGATGGTGGGGATATGAGGTTATAGAACATGATGGTAGGGATATGAGGGTATAGACAACATGATGGTAGGGATATGAGGTTATAGAACATGATGGTGGGGATATGAGGTTATAGAACATGATGGTGGGGATATGAGGTTATAATACATGATGGTGGGGATATGAGGTTATAGAACATGATGGTGGGGATATGAGGTTAGAGAACATGATGGTGGGGATATGAGGTTATAGAACATGATGGTAGGGATATGAGGGTATAGAACATGATGGTAGGGATATGAGGTTATAGAACATGATGGTGATGGTAGGGATATGAGGTTATAGAACATGATGGTGGGGATATGAGGTTATAGAACATGATGGTGATGGTAGGGATATGAGGTTATAGAACATGATGGTGGGGATATGAGGTTATAACACATGATGGTGGGGATATGAGGTTATAGAACATGATGGTGATGATATGTGGTTATAGAACATGATGGTGATGGTGGGGATATGAGGTTATAGAACATGATGGCGGGGATATGTGGTTATTATACATGATAGTGGGGATATGAGGTTACTGAACATGATGGTGGGGATATGAGGTTATAGAACATGATGGTGATGGTGGGGATATGAGGATATAGAACATGATGGTGGGGATATGAGGTTATAACACATGATGGTGGAGATATGAGGTTATAGAACATGATGGTGATGGTGGGGATATGTGGTTATAGAACATGATGGTGGGGATATGAGGTTATAGAACATGATGGTGATGGTGGGGATATGAGGATATAGAACATGATGGTGATGGTGGGATATGGGGTTATAGAACATAATGGTGGGGATATGAGGTTATAGAACATAATGGTGATGGTGGGGATATGAGGGTATAGAACATGATGGTGATGGTGGGGATATGAGGGTATAGAACATGATGGTGGGGATATGAGGTTATAGAACATGATGGTGGGGATATGAGGTTATAGAACATGATGGTAGGGATATGAGGGTATAGACAACATGATGGTAGGGATATGAGGTTATAGAACATGATGGTGGGGATATGAGGTTATAGAACATTATGGTGGGGATATGAGGTTATAAAACATGATGGTGGGGATATGAGGTTATAATACATGATGGTGGGGATATGAGGTTATAGAACATGATGGTGGGGATATGATGTTAGAGAACATGATGGTGGGGATATGAGGTTATAGAACATGATGGTAGGGATATGAGGGTATAGAACATGATGGTAGGGATATGAGGTTATAGAACATGATGGTGGGGATATGAGGTTATAGAACATGATGGTGCGGATATGAGGTTATAGAACATGATGGTGATGGTGGGGAGATGAGGTTATAGAACATGATGGTGGGGATATGAGGTTATAGAACATGATGGTGATGGTGGGGATATGAGGTTATAGAACATGATGGTGATGGTGGGGATATGTGGTTATAGAACATGATGGTGATGGTGGGGATATGAGGTTATAGAACATGATGGTGATGGTGGGGATATGTGGTTATAGAACATGATGGTGATGGTGGGGATATGAGGTTATAGAACATGATGGTGATGGTGTGGATATGAGGTTATAGAACATGATGGTGGGGATATGTGGTTATAGAACATGATGGTGGGGATATGTGGTTATTATACATGATAGTGGGGATATGAGGTTATAGAACATGATGGTGATGGTGGGGATATGAGGATATAGAACATGATGGTGGGGATATGAGGTTATAACACATGATGGTGGAGATATGAGGTTATAGAACATGATGGTGATGGTGGGGATATGAGGTTATAACACATGATGGTGGAGATATGAGGTTATAGAACATGATGGTGATGGTGGGGATATGTGGTTATAGAACATGATGGTGGGATATGAGGTTATAGAACATGATGGTGATGGTGGGGATATGAGGATATAGAACATGATGGTGATGGTGGGGATATGGGGTTATAGAACATAATGGTGATGGTGGGGATATGAGGGTATAGAACATGATGGTGATGGTGGGGATATGAGGTTATAGAACATGATGGTGGGGATATGAGGTTATAGAACATGATGGTAGGGATATGAGGTTATAGAACATGCTGGTAGGGATATGAGGTTATAGAACATGATGGTGATGGTGGGGATATGAGGTTATAGAACATAATGGTGGGGATTTGAGGTTATAGAACATGATGGTGGGGATATGAGGTTATAGAACATGATGGTGGGGATATGAGGTTATAGAACATGATGGTGATGGTGGGGATATGAGGTTATAGAACATAATGGTGGGGATTTGTGGTTATAACACATGATGGTGGGGATATGGGGCGGTCTAATACCCACCTGGGAAGCCCATCTCTCCCATGTTGCCTTTAGCTCCTGGGGCTCCTGGTGAGCCTGATCCTCCAGGGATACCTGCGTCTCCTTTGGGACCTGAACACGTCAGAGGAAATTAGGAGTTAGTGTTCAGTAGAGGACATTATGGGGCTGAAATATATCTTGAGGTATGCATGGTACTTGGAAATATGCATGTTTTATAAACCCATTTTGGTTGAGCATCCTGAAGATGCAAGACACATAATAAAACAGGAAATGTAGGATGACTGTGCTAGTGTTCAGTAGAGGTCATTCTGGAGGGATGACTGTACTAGTGTTCAGTAGAGGTCATTCTGGAGGGATAACTGTGCTAGTGTTCAGTAGAGGTCATTCTGGAGGGATGACTGTACTAGTGTTCAGTAGTGGTCATTCTGGAGGGATAACTGTGCTAGTGTTCAGTAGAGGTCATTCTGGACGGATGACTGTACTAGTGTTCAGTAGTGGTCATTCTGGAGGGATGACTGTACTAGTGTTCAGTAGAGGTCATTCTGGAGGGATGACAGTACTAGTGTTCAGTAGAGGTCATTAGGGATGGATGACTGTACTAGTGTTCAGTAGAGGTCATTATGGATGGATGACTGTACCAGTGTTCAGTAGAGGACATTCTGGAGGGATGACTGTACTAGTGTTCAGTAGAGGTCATTCTGGACGGATGACTGTACTAGTGTTCAGTAGAGGACATTCTGGAGGGATGGGTGCACAAGAGGATTAGTTTCTAGATAGTATGAGTATACCTTGAGGTCCTGGCAACCCAGGTCGTCCGTCCTGTCCTGGTATACCAGCGTCTCCAGGGAGACCAGGGATACCCTTTTGACCTGGTAGTCCTCCTAAACCTACACAACACAAAAAACACAGGAAACAGTAAGGACAGTGAGACAAAGCTGCGTTCTTAGCAGTCTACATCAGTCAGTCAGAAACAGGCAGAGAGAGAGACAGGCAGATAAACAGACAGAGAGAAAGACGTACCTGGTGCTCCTGGTTCTCCCTTCCCACCCTTCAGTTCCTGGGGAGGAATGCTGGGTCCTGGGAGTCCCGCGATACCGGGCTCTCCCCTGTCTCCCTTCAGACCTGAACCGCCGGGACCACCTGGTCGCCCTGGGAAACCATCGTCACCTGGAGGAAGGAGACACAAAGAGTCAGAGGGTCTATTATCGAAGACACATACAGTACCAATATGTGTGTATACCAACGTGTGTGTTTATGTGTGGGCTCCTTATAGCTACCGCAGAAGATGTTTTGGACTAGTTTGTTTGAATGTAAGACCTGTGGTCACATTAACAACATTAATGTTATAAAGTTATTGTTCAATTTATCGTTATAACTCAGTCAATTTGTGTCCATATCGCCCAGCTCTAGTGTGTGTGTGTGTGTGTGTGTGTGTGTGTGTGTGTGTGTGTGTGTGTGTGTGTGTGTGCGCGTACCTTTAGGTCCAGGGAAGCCGGGGCCTCCGGGGTTCCCAGGGGATCCCAGAGGTCCAGGAGCTCCCATCACACCCATGTCTCCTTTACCACCTGTTGATGGACAGACTTTTGACTGGCAATTCCCCATCAAGACAGGGTGAAGGTCAGCGACACTGTCTGTGTCCCATATCGCACCCTATTCCCTATATAGTGCATTACTTCTGACTAGAGTCCATATATAGGGAATAGGGCGCCATTTGGGATGGAGGTAGAGTAACAACAATGTCCAACAGAAAATAAAGAGAGAGAAAGGTAGTCAGTGTGACATCATACTGGCCAGTCCATATTTAATTCTATATTTAACCTTTATTTAGGTAAGTCACAAAGAACAAATTCCTATTTACAATGACGGCCTAACCCGGCCAAACCCTAATCTGGACGACGCTGGGCCAATTGTGCGCTGCCCTATTGGGACTCCCAATCACGGCCGATTGTGATACAGCCTGGAAACGAACCAGGGTCTGTAGTGACGCCTCTAGCACTGAAATGCAGTGCCTTAGACCGCCGCGCCACTCGGGAGCTCATATACTGTATGTAGATTACACAGAAAGAGATTTGGAACCAGATATACGAGACTGAAATAAACACACAGGCTGCGTTATCACATGCAACCCAATTCTGACCTTATGCCACTAATTAGTCTTTTGACCAGTCAGATCAGATCTTTTGCCATTTATTGGGCAAAAGATCAGAAATGGGCTGCCTATGTAAACCAGCAATAGAATCTGATTTCTTACAGGCCATTCATAACACAGAAAAAGATTGAAAACTAGACAGATAGAGACTAAAACAGACACATAGATTAGGAAGGTTTGATGTTGGTGTCGGTCTGTTATCCTACCAGGCAGGCCAGGCAGTCCGTCTCGGCCAGGGCCACCAGGGTTACCCTGTGGTCCAACTCCCCCGGGGTTGCCGGGGAAACCGGGACTTCCTCTGTCGCCTGGCAACCCTGGAATGTCCAGGCCGGGGGAACCGGGGTCTCCCTTCTCACCGTTGGCGCCTGAGTATCCTGAAATGCGAGGAATCAATAACAGAGTGAGGACGGATTCTCACTTCCTGATCAGCATCTGCCCATTATCTATAACCTCATAGAAGGTCAATTTTGACCTTCAAATGCCAAAGATAATATTTGGTCTTACGCACATTTGATGGACAATAAAGCTTTTTGAACTTGACTTTAACTTCTTCGATATAGGGGGCGCTCTTTTAATTTTTGGATTAAAAAACGTTCCCGTTTTAAACAAGATATTTTGTCACGAAAAGATGCTCGACTATGCATATAATTGATAGCTTTGGAAAAAAAACACTCTGACGTTTCCAAAACTGCAAAGATATTATCTGTGAGTGCCACAGAACTGATGCTACAGGCGAAACCAAGATGAAATTTCAAACAGGAAATGCCCCAGATTTTGGAGGCGCTGTGTTCCAATGTCTCCTTATATGGCTGTGAATGCACAAGGAATGAGCCTACACTTTCTGTAGTTTCCCCAAGGTGTCTGCAGCATTGTGACCTATTTGTAGGCATATCATTGGAAGATTGACCATAAGAGACTACATTTACCAGGTGCTCGCTTGGTGTCCTCCGTTGCAATTATTGCGTAATCTCCAGCTGCGTGCATTTTTCCATTTGGTTCAGAGGAGAAACCAAACTGCCACGAATGATTTATCATCAAATAGATATGTGAAAAACACCTTGAGGATTGATTCTAAACTACGGCGTTGTATTGACTGAATTTTCTGGGGGTTTTCTTAGCCAAACGTGATGAACAAAACGGAGCGATTTCTCCTACACAAATAATATTTTTGGAAAAACTGAACATTTGCTATCTAACTGAGAGTCTCCTCATTGAAAACATCTGAAGTTCTTCAAAGGTAAATGATTTTATTTTAATGCTTTTCTTGTTTTTGTGAAAATGTTGCCTGCTGAATGCTAGGCTTAATGCTATGCTAGCTATCAATACTCTTACACAAATGCTTGTGTAGCTATGGTTGAAAAGCATATTTTGAAAATCTGAGATGACAGTGTTGTTAACAAAAGGCTAAGCTTGTGAGCCAATATATTTATTTCATTTCATTTGCGATTTTCATGAATAGTTAACGTTGCGTTATGCTAATGAGCTTGAGGCTATGATTACGCTCCCGGATACGGGATTGCTCGACGCAAGAAGTTAAGCGCTAGTGGAATCTCTCTACTTATGATTAGTGACTATTCAACACATTATAAAGGTTCCATTTGTCAGTCCAGAACAGGTCAAATAACCTCATTTTCTATTATTATATCTTTTTTATTTATTTTTTTATGTATGTTTTATTTCATCTTTATTTAACTAGGCAGTTAAGAACAAATTATTATTTACAATGACGGCCTACACCGGCCAAACCCGTACGGCACTGGGCCAATTGTGCGCCACACTATGGGACTCCCAATCACAGACAGTTGTGATACAGCCTGAATCCAAACCAGGGTGTCTGTAGTGACGCCTCAAGCACTGAGATGCTGTGCCTTAGATCGCTGAGCCACGCGGGAGCCCCAAGAGTAAAGATAGCTGGAGTAAAGATGTCACACCAAACAGATGTACAGTCCCTTAACCAATCACACAGAAATACAGTACCAATCAACCAATCAGCTGCCAGATAGAGACTATCGTCCAGACCGGCTGTGGTACAATACCTTTCTCGCCTTGAGGTCAAAGGTCAGAAGACGGCAGGTAAGGAGGGCATATATTCAAAATGGGGTGGAGTGGATGAGGAACATCACAGAGTAAGAAAGAGAGGTGGGGAAGGGGGGATGAGGGTTTACAATGCTCTACGTCTATCCAACATGACATACTGTACATGATGATGGAGCCTTCAGAACTGTGAGTGCCATGAGTGGAGGTGAATAAAGAGTTTGTTGTGGCAGGCACAAAAGAAGAGTGTGACTAATGACATACAGTTGAAGTCGGAAGTTTACATACACCTTAACCAAATACATTTAAACTCAGTTTTTCACAATTCCTTACACATAATCCTAGTAAAAAAGTCCCTGTCTTAGGTCAGATAGGATCACCACTTTATTTTAAGAATGTGAAATGTCAGAATAATAGTAGAGAATGATTTCTTTCTTTCATCACATTCCCAGTGGGTCAGAAGTTTACATACACTGAATTAGTATTTGGTAGCATCGCCTTTAAATTCCTTAACTTCGGTCAAACGTTACAGGTAGCCTTCCACAAGCTTCCCACAATAAGTTGGGTGAATTTTGGCCCATTCCTCCTGACAGAGCTGGTGTAACTGAGTCAGGTTTGTATGCCTCCTTGCTCGCTTTTTCAGTTCTACCCACAAATTTTCGATGGGATTGAGGTCAGGGCTTTGTGACGGCCACTCTAATACCTTGACTTTGTTGTCCTTGAGCCATTTTGCCACAACTTTGGAAGTATGCTTGGGTCATTGTCCATTTGGAAGACCCATTTGCGACCAAGCTTTAACTTCTTGACTGATGTCTTGAGATGTTGCTTCAATTTATCCACAAAATGTTCCTACCTCATGCTACCATCTATTTTGTGAAGTGCACCAGCCCCTCCTGTGGCAAAGCTCCCCCACAACATGATGCTGCCACCCCCGTGCTTCACGGTTGGGATGGTGTTCTTCAGCTTGCAAGCCTCCCCCTTTTTCCTCCAAACATAACAGGGTCATTATGGCCAAACAGTTCTATTTTTGTTTCATCAGACCAGAGGACATTTCTCCAAAAAGTATGATCTTTGTCCCCATGTGCAGTTGCAAACCATAGTCTGGCTTTTTTATGGCGGTTTTGGAGCAGTGGCTTCTTCCTTGCTGAGCGGCCTTTCAGGTTATGACGATATAGGACTTGTTTTACTGTGGATATAGATACTTTTCTACCTGTTTCCTCCAGCATCTTCACAAGGTCCTTTGCTGTTGTTCTGTGATTGATTTGCACTTTTCGCACCAAAGTACATTCGTCACTAAGAGACAGAACGCGTCTCCTTCCTGAACGGTTGCATGGTCGCATGGTATTTATACTTGTTTGTACAGATGAACGTGGTACCTTCAGGCATTTGGAAATTGCTCCCAAGGATGAACCAGACTTGTCGAGGTCTCCAAGGTCTTTTTTCTGAGGTCATGGCTGATTTCTTTTGATTTTCCCATGATGTCAATCAAAGAGGCACTGAGTTTGAAGGTAGGCCTTGAAATACATCCAAAGGTACACCTCCCATTGACTCAAATTATGTCAATTATCAGAAGCTTCTAAAGCCATGACATAATTTTCTAGAATTTTCCAAGCTGTTTAATGGCACAGTCAACTTAGTGTATGTAAACTTCTGACCCACTGGAATTGTGATACAGTGAATTATATGTGAAATAATCTGTCTGTAAACAATTGTTTGAAAAATGTACTTGTGTCATGCACAAAGTAGATGTCCTAACCGACTTCCCAAAACTATAGTGTGCTAACAAGAAATTTGTGAAGTGGTTGAAAAATGAGTTTTAATGACTCCAACCTAAGTGTATGTAAACTTCCGACTTCAACTGTATTCATTTTAAAGAGGAAGGCAAATTGTGAACAAAGTGGCAAAAACAAGTGCAGGAAAAGTGAACTTGGAACTGTGTGGGTGGGTGACAGCTAGCAGCTTCACAAGTGAGCATCGCCAACGAGACTGTGAATATGCAAAATAAGAAGAGCAATGAGAAGACTGTTGTGAGGAGAGATGAGAAGAAGAATAAGAGTGAACTCCCAAGATCAGGGTATGGCTACCATCGATGACTGATAACCTAGAATGAGATGCAATCGTCACATGATCACCCATGGTGACATCATTCAGTGCACAACAAACAAACAAACAAACCCTTTAACCCCTTACAAACTGTTTACAAACCCTTTACACTCTTACAAACCCTTTACAAACCCTTTAACCTATTACAAACTGTTTACAAACTGTTTGGTGCTCAAAAGCCTTGCAAGAGGAATGGTGTTACTTTCCTAATAACAAGTGTGACAACATAGCCTGAACCACATAGCCAGTCATTTGAGATTCTGTACATAATAAACATTCATATAAGTTATGAGTATGTGGTGAAGGTGATAATGCCCATACCAATCTGTGACTGAGACAATACATTTGAGTCATCTCAACAGAATGTTAACGTGTCGAAAACAAAAATAGAACAAAATATTGTATTTCGAAAATACAGCATAAATACACATACATATATATTACATGGTTTCCTCACGAATTAAGACTTTGCAGAGGTTCAATATGATAAAAAGTCTTAGCATTACGTACAAATTATGGTGATACTACAAGGTCCGCTGTAAGCAACTAGATACAAATGCCATAAATCAAACTAGACGTCTATCTCTAATCAAACTATTCATCTATAGATCAAACCTGATATTGTCTCGTCAAAGGTCAGCTAGGTTGTCTTACCTGGAGAGCCCATGGGTCCTGGGGGTCCAATGGGGCCGGGGATGCCCTGAGAGCCGATGGAGGGCGAACCTGGAGGGCCACGGGCTCCGGATATACCAGGGATACCAGAGTCACCTGGAAGAGACAAACAAATACAGAACACACACACCTGTTAACAAAATAATACCAACTGGCTAGCTACCTAACAGGTGTACCAGGGATACCAGAGTAACCTGGGAGACAAACAGGTACAGAACATACACTTTTTAACATGGCAATACCAACTAACTAGCTGGCTAACAGAATACGTTTTATCTGGACCAGTGGTGGCTCCTCAGGGGAGGAAGGGGGGACCATCCTCCTCAGTGAATTTCAGATTTTTTTTTATATGGCTTTTACTGTCAGTGGTTTCAAATTAAATGTGCCTTTAAAGATGACTAAGTTATTATTTACTCTTTTTAACAGCTAGTTTCCGTTCTCCTCTGGGTACATTGACTTCATTACAAAACTTAGAAAACCTAGAAAACCTATGTTCTCACCCCCTTCCATATACTTACACAGTAATTATGACAACTTTCAGAGGACATCCTCCGAGCTCTTGCAGCGTGAACTGACATGTTGTCCAGCTAATCAAAGGATCCGAGAATTAATCTAGTACTAAAAGCATAAACTACAGATAGCTAGCACTGCAGTATGTTAAATGTGATGAGTAGTAGAAAGACAATAGTTGAACAGTCTTGAACAAATTTATTTCCTTAAAAGAAATCAATAGTTAGCTAGTTTAGAGTATCATGTAGTAGCCTAAAGCTATCGATGTTACATTGAGCTGGGGGAATGGAATATGAACGACAGTCATCCAATATTCTGTCATTTAAAAAAAAAGGCCTCGCTCATGAAAAAATAATCGTCCTCCCTCTTCTTAAACAGCACCGACGGCCACGGATCTGGACTAAGTATAACATTTATTGAAGACACCACTGAGCATGCTTTTAGTCTAGAACTAGGCTGTGTCTGGAAGAATCTGACCAGAAATAATGAGGCAAGATTAGAGTATGATGTTGTTGATCTATAAAAAGAGGAAATAATAACTTAAGGCACTTTAATTTGAAACCACTGACAGAAAAGCCATATTTTCAGTATAGGTGGATCTTCAGTGTTCCTAAGCTCCTAACTCCAACCGACTACACCAATAAAAGTTGGAACCGTACCTTTGGCACCAGGGCCACCGTCGAAGCCAGAACGTCCGGGCGAGCCGGGGTTGCCGGGGAAACCGGAGTCTCCTTTGGGTCCAGGTAATCCTTTGGGTCCAGGGAAGCCTGGAGGGCCCTGGGGACCTGGTAGCCCGAATCCTGGCTCTCCCTATCACACACACACACACACAAATAGAAAACTCAAATTAATACCAAAACACACACAAATGTAGACCTTGTTAAAACATTTTTTAATATATTTTTTATTTAACCTTTAGTTAACTAGGCAGGTCAGTTAAGAACAAATTCTTATTTTTAGCCTCCGTGGGACGTGGGACGGGGGCTGGGATTAAAAATAAAAACTAATTAAATTAAAATATAGGACAAAACACACGACAAGAGAGACAACACAACACTACATAAAGAGAGACCTAAGATAACAACATAGCATGGCAGCAACACATGATAACACAGCATGGTAGCAACACACCATGACAACAACATGGTAGCAACACAACATGGCAGCAGCACAACATGGTACAAACATAATTGGGCACAGACAACAGCACAAAGGGCAATACATCACGCAAAGCAGCCACAACTGTCAGTAAGAGTGTCCATGATTGAGACTTTGAATGGAGAGATTGAGATAAAACTGTCCAGTTTGAGTGTTTGTTGCAGCTCGTTCCAGTTGCTAGCTGCAGCGAACTGAAAAGACAAGCAACCCAGGGATGTGTGTGCTTTGGGGACATTTAACAGAATGTGACTGGCAGAACGGGTGTTGTGTGTGTAGGATGAGGGCTGAGGTAGATATCTCAGATAGGGGGGAGTGAGGCCCAAGAGGGTTTTAAAAATAAGAATCAACCAGTGGGTCTTGCGACGGGTATATAGAGATGACCAGTTTACAGAAGAGTATAGAGTGCAGTGATGTGTCCTACAAGGAGCATTGGTGTCACACCCTGATCTGTTTCACCTGTCTTTGTGCTTTTCTCCACCCCCACCAGGTGTCTGCCATCTCCCCTCATTATCCCCTGTGTATTCATACCTGTGTTCTCTGTTTGTCTGTTGCCAGTTCGTTTTGTTAGTGAAGCCTACCAGCGTTTTTCCCCTTGCTCCTGTCTTTTCTATAGTTCCCGTTTTCTAGTTTTCCCGGTGTTGACCATTCTGCCTGCCCTGACCCTGAGCCTACATGCCATCATGTACCTTGCCCCACCACACTGGATTATTGACCTCTGCCTTCCCTGACCCTGAGACTGCCTGCCGTTCTGTACCTTTTGGACTCTGATCTGGATTACTGACATCTGTCAACCAAGTCAAGACCTGTCGTTTAGCCTGCTCCCTTTTCTAGTAATAAACTTTTGTTTCTTCGACACTGTCTGTATCTGGGTCTTCGCTAATATGTGATAGTACGAACTGGCCATGACCGGCCCAGCCGACTCAAACCAGCTCCACAATGCTGTCTCCCTGCAACAATGTCTTATGGAGGCCTTCCAAACCCTGGCAGAACGCCATGACCAGGTGTTCAAGACTTTGCTGGAGCAACTCTACGGATTCCTCACTGAACAGCGGATCACTCACAATACCACTCCCATCAACCTACGAGTGTCAGGGAACCACGGCGAGGCAATCAAATGTATGCTGATTAAGTTTCCTCAGGTTCCTGTGGTATTGGGATTATCTTGGCTCCAGCGACACAATCCCCTTATTGACTGGACTGCTGGTGCCATCATGGGCTGGGGCCCATTCTGCCACACCCATTGCCTGAAGTCAGCATAGCCTGCCCCGGGACATCTTCCGGTGGGCTCGGGAAGTTGCCCCACTTTACTTCCTCCGCACCGACCATATGACTGCAGGATCGACCTTCTCCCAGGCACCACACTGCCCCAGGGACGACTGTACTCTCTGTCGGGTCCGGCGAATAAGGCAATGGAGACCTACATAGAGGACAACCTAGCTGCAGGGTTCATCCGTCCTTCTGCCTCCCCCGCCGGCGCATGGTTCTTCTTTGTGGAGAAAAAGGACACAACCCTGCACCCGTGCATCGACTACAGGGACATCAACGACATCACGGTGAAGAACCGCTACCCACTACCACTCATCTCCTCTGCCTTCAAGCCGCTCCAGGGAACTACTATGTTCTCCAAGCTGGATCTACGGAACGCCTACCACCTGGTGCAGATACAGGAAGGGGACGAGTGGAAGACAGCCTTCAACATGGTCAGCAGTCACTACCAGTTTCTGGTCATGCCATTTGTCCTTACCAATGCCCCAGCTGTGTTCCAGGCTCTGGTTAATGATGTTCTCCGAGGCATGTTGAACCGGTTCGTCTTCGTCTACCTCGATGACATCCTTGTCTTCTCCTGCTCTGCCCATGAACACATGCTCCACGTCCGACACGTCCTCCTGGAGAACCAGCTTTTTGTGACCACGGAGAAGTGCGAAGTCCATCGCTCCACCATCCCCTTCCTGGGTTACATCATCGCTACAGGTAGTGTACAGATGGATCCTGGGAAGGTGAGAGAGGTGGTGGATTGGCCCCAGCCTACGTCCAGGGTGCAGCTGCAACGTTTCCTGGGAGTCTCCAACTTTTATTGCCGCTTTATCCGGTGTTACAGCACCCTGGCTTCCCCCCTGTCTACATTCACCTCTTCCAAGGTTCCGTCCATGTGGTCCCCAGCTGCTGATCGGGTGTTCCAGGATCTCAAACACCGTTTCACCACAGCTCCCATCTTGGTTCATCCGCCAGTTCGTGGTGGAGGCCGATGCTTCAGATGTCAGAGTGGGGGCTGTCCTGTCCCAGCGTTATGCCCTGGACCTCAAGGTACATCCCTGTGCCTTCTCACATCGCCTCAACACCACAGAGAGGAACTACAATGTGGGGAACCGTGAGCTTCTCATGGTGAAGATGGTGTTGGAGGCGTGGAGGCACTGGCTGGAGGGGGCGGAACATCCGTTCATTGTGTGGACCGACCACAAGAACCTGGAATATCTCTGTACTGCCAAGCGTCTCAATTCCAGGCAAGCTAGGTGGGCCCTGCTCTTCTTCCGGTTCAACTTCTCCCTCTCCTACCGACCAGGATCCAAGAACATCAAGCCGGATGCCCACCTCGTGTCTGGCAACGGCACTCAGCTGGGGAATAGGGATGCAGGCCCGTGAGGTGCAGAATTTGCAGACGAACGCCTGGGGGGGTCAGATAACCGGATGTTTGTGCATGGTGCTGTCCGCTCCTCGGTCCTGGAGTGGGCCCACTCCTCCAGGCTTGCCGGCCACCCGGGCTCCTGTTGGACCCTGCCCTTTGTGCAACAACGCTTTTGGTGGCCTACCATGGTCCCGGACGTTCGTCGCCGGCTGCAAGGTCTGTGCGCAGGACAAGACTCTTTGTCAAGCTCCGGCTGGTCTTCTTCAACCATGGCCTGTCTCTCATCGTCCCTGATCTCACATATCCCTGGACTTCGTCACGGGTCTTCCCCCGTCTGATGGCAACACAGTAGTGGACCGGTTTTCCAAAGCCGCCCACTTAATTCCTCTTCCTAAGCTCTCCCTCTGCTAAAGAGACGGCCCAACTCAACGTGCAGCACGTCTTCCGGATCCATGGACACCTGATAGACATGGGTCCTCAATTCTCATCCCGGTTCCAGTCAGCTCTTCAGGGCATCATGGCTGCTGGGAGGGCAACCCTTCATCCACCACTTCTACGATTTGAAACTTTCAGTCGCTTGTGCTCTGTTAAATCCTGTGTGTTAAACCCAGTCTGACCTTCGGTTGGGAGGAAAAGCTATACTACTAGCTAAATGTGGTGTGGCCATGTTCCTTTGACTGCTCTGTGCAGGTCTGTCTACATTCAGTCTTTACCGTAGCTTGATACAATGCTATCCAGTTTGGATTCTCATTGCTATAATTCCCTTTGGAATTAGCTGGATTTATGCATAAATTGGTCATCAAATTTGGCCTGATCTTTATCTAAGTCACAACAATAGACAAACATAGTGTGCTTAAATTAATAATGCACAAAATAATGCACAGCACACCAACATCAAAACCTCATCCCAACTGTAAAGTATGGTGGAGGGAGTATCATGGTTTGGGGCTGCTTTGCTGCCTCAGGGCCTGGACAGCTTGCTATCGGAAAAATGAAGTTTATCAAGACGTTTTGCAGGAGAATGTAAGGCTATCTGTCTGCAAATTGAAGCTCAACAGAAGTTGGGTGATACAACAGGACAACGACCCAAAACACAGAAGTAAATCTACAACAGAATGGCTTCAACAGAAGAAAATACGCCTTCTGGAGAGGCCCAGTCAGAGTCCTGACCTCAACCCGATTGAGTTGCTGTGGCATGACCTCAAGAGAGCAGTTCACACCAGACATCCCAAGAACACTGCTGAACTGAAACAGTTTTGTAAAGAGGAATGGTCCAAAATTCCACCTGACCTTTGTGCAGGTCTGATCCGCAACTATAGAAAACGCTTGGTTGAGGTTATTGCTGCCAAAGGAGGGTCAACCAGTTATTAAATCCAAGGGTTCACATACTTTTTCCACCCTGCACTGTGAATGTTTACACGGTGTGTTCAATAAAGACATGAAAACGTATAATTGTTTGTGTGTTATTAGTTTAAGCAGACTGTGTTTGTCTATTGTTGTGACCGATCAGATTACATTTTATGACCAATTTATGCAGAAATCCAGGTATTTCCAAAGGATTCACGTACTTTTTCTAGACACTGTAAATGATTATGTTAATCTGTAATTAGTACAGTATTAAGATCCATCTATAGTAGTGTCGTTGTGGTACGTACCTTAGCTCCAGGTCCACCTGGCTCACCGGGGAGGCCGTCCACTCCTGGTCTTCCTGGACCCCCGGGACCACCTGGCACACCAGATGAGCCTGGGAATCCTGCGGGTGGGGACAGGTGAGTGATTGTGATAATTGTTTATAGTATAAGGCACTACTGTAAAACACACAAATTACTCTGTGCTTATGGTGCTATGAGAGAGATCATGGCTGTGCCATCTTGTGTGGCCGTCAGGGCTTTAAGCCTAGTCCGAGACTAAAATGCATGTTCAGTGGAGAGTCTCCATTGAAAATGCTTCTTAGTCCAGGACGAGGCTTAATCTGTGTTCCGGAAATCGGTCCATGAAGTTTATATTATAACCATACAGGTGACAGTGAATGTATACCTGCCCAGGTATTTAGTGTTTACCTTTAGCGCCGGGGGGTCCTGGCAGTCCAATTCCGGAGAGGCCGGGGTCGCCCTTGGCACCTGGTAAGCCGGGGAAACCGGGCTGTCCTGGCCCGCCGGGGTTGCCTGTGGACACACAAATGAACACTTTGTTTTGGCAAACATTTACTACACTACTACTAAACAGTTCACTAGCGCATACTTCATAGAATTACATCAAATAGTCCCCCAAACATCTGTGCTGTCTGTTACCTTACTGCCGTCATCATCATTCTGAATGAAAGCTTATGCCTATCTATTCAGGTGGGTGTGAACCTGTGCAGGTAAAGATGACATGCTATTTACCTGGGTTTCCAGGAAGACCGGGGTCTCCATCCTGTCCCCTGGGTCCTGGGAGTCCCTTCTCTGCTATCGTTTGACCCGGCTCACCTTTAGTGCCTATAGGTCAGGGGTCAAAGGCCGAGGGTCAACGGTTAGGGAATAAGGGTACAAGAGAGTTGTAGTCCTTAGAAGAGCAGCAGGTAAAGCTAATGGTAAAAGTATGACACCAATGAAATAACACAACCTTCCGGGACCCCAGGTGTGTCGATGTGTCTCACTTTTATCAACATTTCAGTTACTTTTAGAAAAAAAGGGTTCCAAAAAGGTTCTTTGGCTATCCCCATAGAAGAACCCCTTTTGGTTCCAGGTAGAACCCTCTGTGGAAAGGGTTCAATATGGAATCCAAAAGGGTTCTACCTGGAGCCAAAAGGGTTCTTCAAAAGGTTCTCCTATGAGGACAGTTGAATAACCCTTTTAGGTTCTAGAATGCACATTTTTTTCTAAGAGTATAATCCCTGGTTTTCAAGTACATCAGACAATATATCTTACCTGGTGATCCAGGTGTTCCCGTTCTCCCTGAGACGCCCTGAACACCCTTCTCTCCAGGGGGCCCCTGGGGGCCGAAGCCTGGGGATCCGGGGCCACCCCTGTCACCTGGGAGACCCTGCAGACCGGGCTCACCTGGAGGCCCTCGCTCACCCTTCACTAACAGAGAACCCTGCAGAGGAGTGGAGAGGGGTTCATATAGAATGCTAAGTAGTGGTAAAAATGGATGGAAAGATGGATAGATAGATGGAGATAGGGATGGAGGGAAAGAGGTAAGGTGAAGGGATGGATGGAGGGAGAGAGGAACAGAGAGATGGAAGGAGACGTGAAGGGATGAGGTGGGATGGATGGATAGATAGATGGGTGGGGGAAGGTAGGGAGGGATAGAGAGCAGGAGGGATAGAAAGAAAGAAGATAAGGTTGGATGGATGAGTGGAGAGGGGAGAGGATGAGGGTGTGGAAGGGACGGATGAAGAAATAAATGAATAGATAAATGGAGGGAAGGAGAGAGATAGACACTTTGCTACTCACAGATGTTCCTTTGGGTCCAGGAGCTCCAGGAACTCCATTGCGACCAGGTCCTCCGTCCAGACCAGGCAGGCCAGGTGGTCCGGGGAACCCTGTGTCTCCCTTGTCGCCCCTCACCCCATCCACAGCAATAGCCTCACCTGGGTCACCCTTCTCTCCTGGGAAACCAGGTGCACCCTGGGGACCAGGCAAACCCTGGGGGAGAGAGGGATGGAGGAGAGAGAGATGGAAGGACGGAGGAGTCATTTAGTTACTCTATCAAGGCTACTCTAGACTCGAAGGGGCAGTTTCCCGGTTACAGATTAAACCTAATCCTGGATTAAAAAGCATTTTCAATGGAGATTATTGTTTAATAGTCCAGAACTAGGCTTAATCGGTGTCTGGGAAACCGGCTCCAAGTAAGTCGGTCTGTAGGTTACTATAAAGTTGAGTAGACATAGCTTCAAACCAGTTTCAAACCAGGAAGTGACAAACAGGAAGTACTTACAGAAGAACCTGAGGGCCCTGGGCCACCTGGATATCCTCTGTCACCTTTAGCCCCTGGTCCTCCTGGTCCACCTGAGGAGAGAGGAGAGAGGGTGGAGAGAGAGGTAAAAGGAGAGAATGATGAGAGAGAGGTGTTGTGTACAGCATTGTGTTACGGTGGCCTGCACATTGCGAAATCAGGTGTGTGTTTTCTCCTCTTTACTCTGTCTTATTCCCTACCAGGTAAGGATATTCCAGGTCGCAATTGCAAATGAGAACCTGTTCTCAACTTGCCTACCTGGTTAAATAAAGGTGAACAAAAACAAAACAAAACAAAAACATTTAAAAAACAGGTAGGGAGACAGGTGACCAGGTGAGAGAGGTGCAGTCTTACCTGGGAACCCGGGAGGCCCGGGAGGGCCTGGTACTCCAGGGATGGAGTTCCCACGTGAGAAACAGTTCACACAGGTTTCTCCCTTGTCACCTGAGAGAGACAGACAAGTAAGTAAGTACTGTAGGTAGCTAAGGGGAAAGACAGACATAGAAGCCAGTTGAGATCATTTCAATGACACATTTGTTCGTTCATTATTAGCCACAGTAACGTAACACAATAATGTCTCTCTCATGACAATACTCTGGATACAACAGAGAACACACAAAAAAAACATACTCTTTCTCTCTCTCCGACCCACCTTTCTGTCCAGTCTCTCCTTGAAACCCTCTGTCTCCTTGTTGTCCTGGTAAGCCGGGGGCCCCTCCTAAACAGTTACCGCCCCCTGTGGAGACCCCTGCGGCCCCGGGAGGGCCTGGTGGTCCCTGAAGCCCAGGGGTCCCATTTCGTCCCGGGGGCCCAGGGAGGGAGATGCCTGGCTGGCCCTCGTCTCCCTTCTGGCCCCTCTCTCCTGGGAAGCCTGGGGAACCGGGTTGGCCTACACCTCCGGTACCTGGGGTTCCTGGTTGGCCTGGAGGACCTGAGAGACCTGGGGAGGACAGGGTCAAAGGGGAAAGGTCACCATGAAAACTGGGTTATGCTCTGTATTCACCAAGCCTCTTAAAGTAGCAGTGCTGATCTAGGATCAGGTCCTCCGTGTTCATATAATCTTATTCCTTATGATCTAAACATCTAGCTCGGAGTCGCTTTATGAATATAGGTGGGTCGTTATAAACTAATTCCGTGCCTTTCGAGAAGTGTAACTTGATAAAAACAAAAGAAAGTGTTGGATAAAATAAAAAAAAACTGTTTTCCCAACCCAAGAGGTTAAATGACAAAATGACAAAGTGCCTATTAAGTGTCAAATAAAGTAAGAGGTTTTACTGTAAACAGGGTTAAATCATCCTAAATCAGCAATAAATCCCCTCGTGACTGTGTTGAATGGAAGCTTGTTGTGTGCAACGGGAAGTGGTAATTGAATGCAAGCTTCACAAATAAAATGACATTGTTAAAACATTTCTAGCCTTTTTATTTATGGGTAACAGGGTTGATGTGTTATGCTTGACCCGCACAGTTTTCCACCACAAAACACCAGAAAATAGCCAAAAAGAATAGAACCTGCTCACCTGCTTTTAAAAAAGTATTAAAGTATTTTATATATATATATATATATATATATATATATATACAGTATTTTTTAAATATATATATAAAAAAAGAAGGAATATTCACCTTTAAATGAGGGACAGATGGAAATGAATCACTAATCACACAAAATAAATTATAATCTTTGGAAATGAATTTGTCAACAAAATAACTAGGGCTTTACAATGATGGTGGGTTTCGGTGGGTTTAAATCTTCCTAGAAGTGAAACAGTGTTGACGGTGGGACATGTCAAAATGCGGAATTTGGGCACATTAGCAAACCATTATTCATAATAAAAATCTGATGTATGGAATTCTCCATGTGGTCCACATGAAAGGGCACGTCATTTAATATAACACACTTTTAAAATTCAACATTGGTGCACAATTTCTACTTGAAGTATCAGAGGAATGCAAAAGGTCCTCATTTCGTGGAATGACCCAGGCCCCGATTGCACTCTTTACAGCATGTGTCCACTGCAAATCAAGTCCTATCTCCTGTTGGGTAGAGTTACGTACCAGGTTGTCCTCTGTCTCCTTTCCTTCCTGATGACCCGGGGAAACCAGGCTCTCCTTTTGGCCCCACACGTGCTCCTGTCTGACCATTAATCACCTGGTAGAGTAATGGGATAGAAAGGTTACTCTTGCAATCTTGTGGTTGTAGTGGAATATTACAGGATGCAGGGGCTAGAGTAGGTTACACTGCCAATGTCAGGGTTACATTGCCATCTAGTGGACAATGTCTAAAACTATGGGAGGCCACCATCTGCCCACGAACGATACAGCTGAATGAGTAGATAAATAGATTGTTTGATATCTCACCACGCCCGGAGGTCCAGGGTATCCACGGTCACCTTTGTCCCCCTGGGAGAGAAACAGATAGAGAGTGAGGAGAGATGGATGGATGGGATGAGTAAGAGAAGAGATGGCGTAGGACACGTGGAAGGGTGAATCAGCGCGGTGTGTGTGTGTGTGTGGGGGGCTGCCTTAGCTGACATCCACGTCATCGGCGCCCGGGGAGCAGTTGTTGTTGGGGGTTAACTACTCGATCCAGCAACCTTTCGGGTTACTGGCCCAACGCTCCTACCCGCCAGGCTACTGCCGCCCCCAACCGTTCATGTGTTTGTAGATCTAGTTTATTGTACGGTGTAAAATAGCATCAGAGGCCAAACTCACCCTGTCACCATCCCGACCTGGCAGACCTGGGCCGCCTAGGTCTCCTTTACTACCCTGAGAGAGAGAGAGACCGAGAGAGAGAGAGACCGAGGGAGAGAGAGAGAGAGAGAGAGAGAGAGAGAGGGGAGAGAGAGAGAGAGAGAGAGAGAGAGAGAGAGAGTGAGAGAGTGAGAGAGTGAGAGAGTGTGAGAGTGAGAGAGTGTGAGAGAGAGAGATTAGATAATGACATTTGAAATGTCTCTATTCCTTTGAAATTTTTGTGAGTGCTTCATTTCTGATTGCTTATTTCACTTTTCTTTATTATCTATTTGTATCTATCTATTTGTTTCCCATGTCAATAGAGCCCTTTGAATTGAATAGAGAGAGAGAGAGAGAGAGAGAGACAGGGAGAGAGCGATAGAGAGAGTGAGATAGAGAGCGAGGTAGGGAGGTAGAGAGACAGGGAGAATAAGAGAGTGAGAGAAAGATAGAGAAATAATGAAAGATAAAGAAAGAAAGAAAGAAAGAAAGAAAGAAAGAAAGAAAGAGAGAGAGAGAACGAGAGAGTCATTATCTCAGAATGTCATTAGCTCACTTCTCTTTAGCAAATCAAATCAAAGTGTATTGGTCGCGTACACAGTTTAGCAGATGTTATAACGAGTGCAACGAAATGTGTGTGTTACTAGCTCTTAACAGTGCAGTAAAATGTACACAAATAAATAAATACATTTCAGAACGAATCCAACTAACAACCCAAATAACTCTGTAACAGTAATACAAACGCAATCTAGCAATAGTGGCCTTGTCAGTCATGCAAAAAATAAAACTGAATCTGAATCTGAGAGAGAAAGAGGCAGAGGTAGATGTTGACAGATCATTCACTTACAGCATACAGACAGACAGACAGCTGGCTATAAGAACCATATAAATATAATGTCTAGAATCATTGTAGCTCTGTGGGCAGAACTCACAGGGAATCCAGCAGGACCTGGGTCGCCATCTTTCCCCGGTTTGCCGCGTTTGCCTGCTTCTCCAGGCTCTCCTTTCTCTCCCTTCGAACCTCCAGATACACCCTACAAAACCCAACATCGGACCGTTATCATACACACACACTACTATAGACTGATTGATTTGATTGAGTTGTTATTATAGGGTCTTGTATTATTTAGATACCTAGCTCACTGAGCAGAGAACATCATTTTTAAAATGTTTAACGTGTCAAAATATACAGTATTTTGCAGGTGTATAGGCGACATAGATACACTACATGGCCAAAGGTATGTGGACAGCAGCTTGTCGAACATCTCATTCCAAAATCATGGGCATTAATATGGAGTCGGCCTTGCTTCCATTCAGCCACAAGAGCACTGATGTTGGGCGATTGGGCCTGGCCCGCAGTCTGCGTTCCAATTCCTCCCAAAGGTGTTCGACGGGGTTGAGGTCAGGGCTCTGTGGAGGCCAGTCAAGTTCTTCAACACACACAGATCTCGACAACCAATTTTCTGTATTGACCTCGCTTTGTGAACGGGGCCATTGTCAGGCTGAAACAGGAAAGGGCCACAAAGTTGGAAGCAGAGAATCGCCTGTATGCTGTAGCGTTAAGATTTCCCTTTACTAGAACTAAGGGGCCTAGCATGAACCATGAAAAACAGCCCCAGACCATTAGTCCTCCTCCTTGGCACTATGCATTCGGACTGGTAGCGTTCTCCTGGCATCCACCAAACCCAGATTCGTCCGTCAGACTGCCAGATGGTGAAGCGTTATTCATCACTCCAGAGAACGCGTTTCCACTGCTCCCGAGTCCAACGGCGGCGAGCTTTACACCACTCCAGCTGGCGCTTGGCATTGCGCATGGTGATCTTAGGCTTGTGTGCGGCTGCACGGCCATGGAAACCCATTCATGAAGCTCCCCTCAAACAGTTATTGTGCTTGACTTTGCTTCCAGAGGCAGTTTGGAACTTGGTAGTGAGTGTTGCAACCCGAGGGAGGACAGACAATTTTTTTTACGTGCAACATGCTTTAGCACTCGATGGTCCCGTCCTGTGAGCTTGTGTGGCCTGTCACTTCACGGCTGAGCCGTTGTTGCTGCTAGACGTTTCCACTTCACAATAACAGCGCTTACAGTTGATCAGGGCAGCTCTAGCAGGGCAGAAATTTGACGAACTGACTTGTTGGAAAGGTGGAATCCTACAGTAGGACGGTTCCACGTTGAAAGTCACTGAGCTCTTCAGTATGGACTATTCTACTGCCAATGTTTGTCTATGGAGATTGCATGGCTGTCTGCTCGATTTTATACACCTGTCAGCAACGGTGTGGCTGAAATAGCCGAATCTACTCATTTTAAAGGGTATCCACATACTTTTGCCATGTAGTGTATATAGAACGATAGTTTGTGACAAGATACATATAGTATGATAGATACTGAGTGAAAACATAGATATAGAGTGGTATAGATACTGAGTGAAACATAGATACAGTGCATATGATACTGTAAGTATTCACCCACTTGGATTTCTTCACATTTTGTTGCATTACAATGTGGGATTGAAATGGATTATTGTGATAAAAATGTACACTGATCTACACAAAATAGCTCATAATATCAAAGTGAAAAGAAAATTCTAGAAAGAAATACAATAATAAAATGTCTTGGTTATACAAGTATTCACCCCCTTTTTTACGCCAATCCTAAATAACTTCAGGAGTCCGAATTTGCTTAACAAACCATATAATAAGTTGCAATGGCTTTTGAATGACTAGCCCATCTCTGTACCCCACACAGCAATTATCTGTAAGGTCCCTCAGCCGAGTAGTGTATTTCAAGAACAGATTCAACTACAAAGACAAGGGGGCTTTTCCAATGCCTCACAAAGAAGGGCACCGATTGGTTAAAACAACAACAACAAAAAGCAGACACTGAATATCCATAGGAGATAACTGAGGATGGATCAACAGCATTGTAGTAACTCCACAATACTGACCTGAATGATCGAGTGAAAAAAAACTAAGCCTGTACGGAATCCAAATGTTCCAAAACATGCATCCTTTTCGCAACAAGGCACTAAAGACTCAGGAGGGTGAATACTTATCTAATCAGGATATACCGATTTAATGTTTTTTTTTCTTTCTTCCCTTACTTAAACAAATTACAATGAAATCCATTTTAATACCACTTTGTAACACAATAGAAATGTGAAGAAATCCAAAGGGGACGATTACTTATGATATGCCCTGTATATAGTGTTATCGATGGTGAGTGAAAACACAGATACACCAGTGGAGGCTGCTGAGGGGAGGACGGCTCATAATAATGTCCGGAACGGAGCGAATGGAATGGCATCAAATACCTGGAAACCAGTGTGCTTGATGTATTTGATACCATTCCACTGATTCCACTCCAGTCATTACCATGAGCCCATCCTCCCCAATTAAGGTGCCACCAACCCACCCCCTGTGAGATATACAGTATGGTATGATGGATAGTGAGTGATACTCACAGGG